>NC_048300.1:122321693-122484380 GCF_013100865.1 Trachemys scripta elegans | reverse complement strand
GCTGGAGGCTCCAGCCGCCCCCGCTCTGTTTAAGAGCTGGGCTGCCCAAGCGCTACCGGCTTCGGGCAGCCCGGCTCTTAAACAGAGCCGAAGAGTCGGGGAGGAGCAGAGCCGCCATTTTCCCGGACATGTTCGGCTTTTTGGCAATTCCCCCCGGACAGGGGTTTGACTGCCGAAAAGCCGGACATGTCCGGGAAAAGGAGGACGTATGGTAACCCTAACTTTATTTTGAAATATGTAATGAACGGAAGTTACATTACACTGTGCATTGGAAGGATTCTGGTTACTAGTTAGCTGCCCATTAGCTAAAATTGATTAGTTTTAAAAACTGAACATTTTTGTCTAAGACCCCTTCTCTTGATGCATTCCTCTGCACCCTGTTCAGCTAAATTCAGAAAGCAGAAGTTAACATAAAATTCTTTACTATAGTCCTAAAAAGTAATAAGTTCTCTGAGCAAGTGTGAATCATGATGCATTAAACAGATCAATGGTTCTCAAACTATTTACCACCCCGCCTTCTTTTATCAAAGGAAATAAATTAGGAGGGGAGGGAGTCAAGACAGTAATAGGAAATGGATGGTAGTTCTTGGGGTTGGCAATACTGAGTATTTGGCTTCTAAAAAGAGGATACTACTGCTTACTATGATTACCTCTTTGTTTTTGTTACTTTCATTTTCATGTGCACTTTCACTTTCAGTTTCTGTTTCTGTATTGGTCTGAGAGGAGTCTCCCAATTCCTGAAAGAGAGCTTCCATGTCAATCTGATCTTCCTCAGGTTCCTCGTCAAATTCAGGTCCAACTCTCTTTTCAGTTTTGGGCATGATCATTTCCTGTAGACGTTCTTCGAACTGAATATGGAAAATTCCTAATTTGTCAGCTAGCCATCGGCCACAGATAGTTTTACCTGCTCCATGTGTGCCCAGCAGGCACACTCTTAAGGGAGGAGCCTGTCAGAAAGAATTAAGAATACTTTTATAACAATTTCTACACTAGGGTGCACTTAAGTTACGGTTGTATAGACCTTGTTGAATTAATTCTAAATTTCAGGGCCTCTAATATAAAAAAGTACCCTCAAAAGAAGCATAAGCACACATGCATTTTGCATTTCAATGTTTAAAGCTACAGTGAATTACATATACAGTAGATAAAAACCTGTACATTAACTCCTTTCCCTCTGCCCCTCTATTTCACCCTTTTTATTCTTCTTATTTCAACCTCCCACCCTGTCCCATCCTCCTCTGACCCCATTTCACTTATGAGAAGTGAGTTAATAACAATAATTAATGAACAAAAAGCTATTTTAACAGAGCCATCGAAATGTGTATATGTCTTACTGAGTAAGCATGTGATATTATTGTAAATCTTTGTCCTACCCTTCCCTTCCCCCTTTGTTCATAACCTGTATTTATTGTGTTGGCCCTACATTTAGATTGTAAACTCATTGGGGAAGGGGCACATCTTCCTTGTTTCTGTGAAGTGCCTAGCACACTTGTAGCAACACAAAAATAAGAACAACAAAAATAATTGTAATGAAGGATGGAAAATGATGTGTAATATCAACCCCTTATTAGCAATCTATTTTAAATAGTTCTAACTTTTTCTTACTTGTAATGGTTCCTTGTGAGCAACATACTCCTCAGGGTTCTCCAAAAACTTTTCTCTGGACTCAGGACTTGAAAAATAGTAAAATTTTTCTCGATATATAGCTCCATGTTCAGCAATCCCTGGGAAAAGGATAAAGTTCTCCTTCAGACTCACTGGACAAAAGTGTTTGGTGTCTCCCATGTGTCTCTTCTTTTCATTAATTTTATCTTCATCCTGGAAATACACAATGGTTTTAGAAAAAACTGTCAAGAAATCTTTGGATCAAGTAGAAAAACATTATATATAAAATATTTTGAACACATACTTCCTATTTCAAGTGCATTATAGTACATTACTTTCAGAGATGATGATGAAGCAAAGCCCGAGATCTAAACACTCCCTTGAACTCTAGGGCATTTGAAATCCAGATCCAATCCAAACTTTACATCTTACACTCATTCCTAATTACAAATATTTGAATACAAGGTACTCTAAATACTTACTGCTAAATTTACAAACTAGCTCCCAAACAATCTCCAAATTTGTGTGTGCAAATTTTGCATATGTACCAATTTGCAAATACAATATTTATACTCAATTCAGGTAATTGCTTATCTACTTGAATATATGTGGAATTATGAGTAACTATGTGAATGCACATGTAATATATACATGTACAAATTTGTGAGGGCAAGGTAATGTTATGCTGGAAGGTATTAATGAAGCAGATCTTTGACCTATAGACAGTCTAACTAAATCTGATGGGTATGCTATGCACCCTTTTTTCAGGCTAAATGGAAAGAAGGAGCAATTAAATGCCCCTTTATGTGGTGACAGCTGGAAACTAGGAGGCTACTGCACAAGACACTGGGCCATATGGCAAAGCCTGAGCAGAGAAACTGTGTGCTCCGAGGGGTTTCCCTGGGACTAATTGCAAATGTAGAGGCTAAGGTATTGTTTTTGCAAGCTAAATGTGTGTCAGAGAAGAAGAACTACAGAAAGTGGGAGAAGCAGTTGTGAATATAGCCTTAAGAGGGAGCCGAGAGACAATGCTCTGTGGGGCGGCGGAACTCAGGAAGGTAGACCTGAAAATTGTTAGCAAGGAAACTTGCCAGTTGTTGTTTCTACTGTGTTCAGGGAAACAGGACTTCCTATACATTCTATGTAAATAAACAGGATTGCACCAAAGAAATACCTGACTTACACCATCAATTTCTCCTCCTAATAAACACAAAAATGGCAAGGGTCTGAAAACTGGCTAACCTCTTAGGCCAAAAGGGGCAACAGAAATAAACTACTTTAAATGTGGCCCTTAACAATACTGCCAAAATATCTTATAAAATAGTTGGTGGTTCTGAAAACATAAATAAACAGTAAGGCAGGCACTCCCCTATAAAATTAGCAGAATATGACTGGTTGCTATATAGCATTGGAATAATACAGGGAAAAGGAATGATACTTATACTTAGCACTCACCTAGCATTTCATGTCTTCAAGAGCTGATCAGACAGAAGGCAGAATTTCCCACAACTTCTAGCTTATCCAAAATATACAGGTCCACCACAAAAGCAGCTACAGAAAGTCATTCAGAAATTAGGCCTGATGGTGGATTTGCATGATGGTATGCATCCACCCCATCATTTGGCAATACTGGCTATGCACACTCTCCTTACAAACACAGAATATTTTTGCTCTCTGTTGGAATAACGCCATTGCCAGTCAGAATACAGGAGTACAATGAAATTGCTTAGACAATTTATGAATATACACATTCTGTGGATGTTTTTGTGGGGATGATGAATTTGGACCAAAAATATTTAGGCACACAGCTTAATAAATCTGCTTTGTCTGAGGTTAAACGCAAACCCATAATGAGTCAAAGTAAAATGATAAACTAACAAAGTCAATATTGCTCACTTCATCATTTTCTTCTTGCTCTTCCTCTTCTAATTCTTCATCAGCCTCCCCTTCTGCCTGCAAATCATCTGCTTCTTCATCTAGATCTTCTGCAGATATTTCCCAACCATAATATTTAAAAGGTTCTGAAAAAGTTACCATTTTTTCATTTCAATTATTGTGAAAAAAAGTGTTCAAATCATACTTATGTTTTTATTTCTGTGCCCCCTGAAAGTATACAAAACATGCAAGGCCACAAATAAATCATGCCAGGTATGTTTTTCCATTATTTTTTGTCCTTGAAGTGTACATAACACATTTCGTACTCAGAGTACATATGTTTTCTTGACAAAATGAATGTCCTCTTGTTTGTATTGTAAATAAAGATGCAATAGTATTTTTAACAGGAACTTGCTATTACACAGGGATTAGAAGTAAAACTGAAGAGAACTGCATTACTGTTTGTAATAACTATTTTTATGTTTAATTTTGGGAAAATCCCACAGAACAAGGATCAGTCAAATTTTATCTGTCAGAATAAATGAATTTGTAATTGATGTGGGTTAATCAAACACTTGAAGCAGATTTATATCAGAGGTTTATTATTATTATTTATCTAGCACTCAAAAATGTGCTAGACATCTCAGCGCACACAGGGAAGAAATGGTCCTGTTACTAAATGTTTATTGGAGATGGATGGACCTTTACATTCATTCAGAGTCCTATTGACTTTAATAGAATTTACACACAAGTGGACCCTTATATGAGGTGTGTCACATAGGACATGTATGCACACACAGGACAGCTGTGTGTGTCCTGTTGCAGTATTCTGGCATAAATAGCCAAAGCAAAAATGGTGGGCAAGGGATGTAAAAGGAAAATGTTTAAGAAGCTGTTATGTATACATTTTCATGATTTCTTTTATATAAATTGTTCACCTCTTCCCATGTGTCTTGGTGCTTAACCTGCTTGCTATCCCCCTTCTAATTCCCAGTTCCTCCATTGAACACAATAAGCCCTTCCTTCCACTCCACAACACAGATTTAGGACTAAGTAAAACAACAACAAACCCCTCTCATTTTCACACTATAATTTCCTCTCTATGCAGGTCAAATGTGTAACTTATGAACAGCATTACTTACTTTCCATCACCAGGACAATTTGATTAAGCAGTGTTTCTGGAGTCTGTCCAGCAATCTCTAAAACAGCAGTCTGAATTAAAGATGAATCATTGATTCCTGGCTCTAGTATTTGCCAGTCGTGCATGAATAGCTTAATCTTCTCTTTAAATGGCTCTATTTCTGGTACATCTGGGAAACCATCCTCTGGAAACTCAGGTAACATGATTTCTGAGCAAATCAAAATGATTTTGAGAAGAAAATGCATCTTTAAAGATTTTGCATTCAAAAAGTTATCCTATCATACTTTATAAAAATAATTTTAACTTTCCTTAAATCTATGTGGCAGTTTTGATATATTCTGCCTCTTTACATGATTTACTCTTCTAAGCACAAATTTCTTTTATTGTTGTTTTAGAAGCACATTTTGCAGTGCCAAGTTCATTACATTGAGTTGCTGTACATTGATACTTCTCAAAATAGACATGGAGACAGAAAGAGATCCAATTAATTAAATTTGCATGTGGTTCTTTGATTACATAGCATACATATTTGAGACCATGACATTTTTCATTACATTTCTGCAAAACAAAAAAAAAAATGTACATGTAATTAAAAAGACTGATGCGTTCATCTACAAACAATTTTTGGCAGCTTAAGGAAATTGTCATGCATCAAATAGAATATACCAGTGTTGGAAGGAACATATTATACAAAGGAAAGAAAGCTGGATTATATTTGCTTGAAAGAGAAAACAGGAAAGATTTCATGTCTAACCTGGTTCAGGTTTAGGTTCCACAACCCCTTTGGTGCGGTCAGGTTGTACCTGAGATATTACTTCTGTTTCAAGTGGAGGTTTGTCTCCTGATTCTATAAGCACAAATACAATTAATTCAACTACTACTACTAACCTCTATTTCTCCCGCACCTTCCAGGTGAGGGTCTTAAAATGATTTACAGACATTAATGAATTAAGCTTCCTAACACTCCTGTGAGTAGAGGGGTTCAAGAGATGGATGGCATCTTGAAAGACAACATAAAGATATTTCAAAACCAAGATCTTCAAAGATCAGAAGTCCAGAGCTGCCGAGAAAAAGGACAGTTACCTGTTCCGTAACTGGCGTTCTTTGAGATGTGTTGCTCCTGTCTATTCCACAGTAGGTGTGCATGCTCGCCACGTGCACCGGTGCCGGAAGTTTTTCCCTTAGCAGCATCCATACTGGGGTAGCACTGCTGCAACCCCTGGAATGGCGCTGACATATCGCGCTATAAAGGGGGCTGCGTGCTCCCGCCACCCTCAGTTCCTTCTTGCCGCAGTGAAGGTAGTCAGAACTTGTGCTCCAGCTTTGCTGCAGCAATTCTAGCCTTAGTAGTATCCAGCTTTCCCTGAAGTTACTTGTTGAACTTTTCTCTGTTACTGCTGGGCTTGGGGCATGCCCCGTGGCCCAGGCTTCAAGTCGTGCGACTCTTGTCGCAATCCTATGCCCAGAAGCGATCCACATACTCAGTGTCTTCGCTGTCTGGGCGAGGCCCACATTAGTGAGAAGTGTAAAATTTGCCGCTCCTTCAAGCCCCAAACAAAGAGGGAGCGTGAGATCCGACTCCCCCACTACGGATGCTGCTAAGGGAAAAACTTCCGGCACCGGTGCACATGGCAAGCACGCACACCTACTGTGGAATACACAGGAGCAATCACTCAAAGAAGAACAGTGAATTTGCAAACAAAAATAAAGAAGCACCTTAATATAGACACCAAGGAGCTGAAGCACAACATCAAAGAACCAAATGACAGGTTCTGAAGCACAGCAAACACTCAGCACTGCTGAAGCAAAGTGCTGAGGAAAAAATCCTAAAGTACCTAACCCAGTAATTCTCAAAAAGATTAGGACTGGAATCTTTTGAGAACTATTATTACCTATGCAACTATGGCACACAGAAATTAAGGTCCACATTTTTGAAAGTAGCCTTTGATTTGGATGTCTCAGTTTTTGGGTGCCAAATTCTGGATACCTAAGGCCTGATTTTCAGAGATTGTGAGCACACAAACACTCCAGTTAAAATAAGAGGGAACTCTGGGTGCTCAACACCTTTGAAATCACATTCTATTTGTCCAGAGAATTGGAACCTAAGTGACACACCCAAGATCACAAACTAAATCTGTGGCACAGCTGGAATACAAAATCCATCTCTTCTGACGGTCAAGTCCCAATCATGTGCTTCAACCACTAAACCATGCTTCCTCTAAGAGAAAGGAACTGATCTTACCAATTATTCATTACCATAGATGTATTGGAATCCTGTTGAAATTATTATTATTTATGCAGGGTATCACCATAACACTAATTTAACTATAAATTCCTTATTAAATCCAAAGGCTGAATGGTATTTATACAATTGCTCTAAACATGACTAAAAAGCCTAAATAATAACCAATTTACTATATCCAAACAGTAACAGAACATTTATAAGCATTTGATCAAGATATGTACAAACAGGCTAAACCAGGGGTGCCTAGACTACTATTGGTCGGCTCCAACTTGGTCAGGCCAGTATTAGCAATGAAACCTTTAAGACTTTACTTTTTTATACCCTTTAACAAACAAGTAATGTCATTACCAATTCTCAGAACCAGGGCCTGCTTTAGGCCGATTCAGCCGATTCGGCTGAATTGGGCCCCACGCCAAGAGGTCCCCGCGCTGCAACTCTTCCCCCTCCTACCCTCACCTTCTGAAAAGAAGCAGGGGAGGGCCGGCAGCACAAGGTAAGCTGGGGTGGTGGGGGCGCAAGAAGGGTTCTGGCGAGGCGCCGCCCGTTCCCGCCGAGCACGCAAGCCCCAGCGGCTCTGGCCCGGCTCGGGCCCGGCCCGGCCCCCGCGGCGCAGCTCTGGCCCAGCCCCCGCAGCGCGGCTCGGGTCGGGTCCGGCCCGGCCCAGTCGGCGCGGCTCGGGACGGCTCCGGCCCAGTCCCCGCAGCGCTGCTCGGCCCAGTCCCCGCAGCGCTGCCCCCCGGCCCGGTCCCCGCGGCGCGGCTCCGGCCCAGCCCCGGCCCGGTCCCCGCAGCGCAGCTCCGGCCCGGCCCCGGGTCGGACCCAAGCCCGGCAACCCTGGCCAGATCGCGGCTCGATTCCTGGAGGCGGGGCTTGCAGCAAGACCTGCCCCCAGGAATCGGGCCCCGCTCTTGCTAAAGCCAGCCCTGCTCAGAACATACCTAAGGACAGATGAAGGAGTTTCTTATATAGCAGTAGTTTACTGCACCTGGTACCCAGCTAACCATGTTTTATTTCTATTACTTTAGCCCAAACCTTAAATAACGCTAGTATTTTGAAGGGTCACCACAAATTTAACACAACTTTATGCAAGACCCATCTTCCATAAAGGACATCTCAGTTATGTCATATCCACAACATAAGCATATTTCCATAAAGAATATGGCGTGCAACATAACAGTATGTATTTAGAAATTCTACATAGTATTCCCTGCATTTGCTATAGAGAGGTGCAAAAAACAACTCCATCTCAAGTCTTCTTTCTCATGATTTCATTCTTTCTGGTTCCATGCTTGGGGTCTATTGTTCATGCTAATATCCCAACTCAATTTAAAAACATAGTTCACCCAAATCTAATGTAGGCCTTTATTCCTACAAATTCATTTAGCGGTGATCTGTTATGTCCTCAGAAGTGATTTGGTCATAAATAAATAATAAATAATAATAATAATAATAATAATAATAATAATAATAAACAAAAATAAGAATTTGCCACAGTAATTACATAAATTATGTATTACTATATATACACTCAAAAATACAGAAACAAGCATTAGAGGGCCACTGGCAACTTAAAAGAACAAACACATCATTTTCACCCTTACTTATATTATTAATAACAACTTAGAAATCTCAAAGTGAAATCTTGTAAAACTGGAGAATTACAAATCAAATGTGAAAAACAACTTGTTTTCAAACGCTAATTCCTATGCAGATGAAGGTAGTTTGTTGAAGTGCAAAAACCAACTCCACCCCCCCTGGGCACTAGCAGGGATTTAGGGAAACAGGACCCTCGCTGTACCCCAAGCTGGCTGGCCAAACACCCTTATCACTGGGCATATTGACAGTCCAACAGCATAGCACCGAAAGATTCATATTCTGGCCTTCTGTGGATATACGGGGGATAGGAGACTCCCTGAGTGAAATCATGGCCCAATTAAAGTCGATGCTCTAGCTCAGTCCTCTAGCACATCCACAGCCAGAATATAACCCTTAGTATTCAAATATTTTTACTTCATAATACCCAAAGCAATTGCTCTTCATTTCATTTTAAATGCTTAATGGATGTGGGGAGGAAGAGAATTTTGTGAGATAACAGCATTTTATTTTCTACTTCATTTTCCTTTTCCCTCAAAAAAGTCTGATATAGTAGAAACACGGTGGGTGAGGTAACATCTTTTATTTGACCCAATTTCTGTTGGAGAGAGAGAGAGACAAGCTTTTGAACTTACACTGAGCTCTTCTTCAGGTCAGATATTACCTCGCCCACCTTGTGTGTCCATGGGACCGACACAGCTACAACAACAGATTATATAGTAGAAGTCATTCTCCTTCCCTCAAAAGTCTAGAAGTGTTCGGTTCAGAACTGAATGTCACTCCTTCACTTAAGGGTTGATGAAGAAAGCCACAAGTACTACAGGTAATTTTTTCAGACATACCAGTCACTTAGGGCCTAAGTCTTATTGAAAGTCAATAGGCTCCTAAAACATATATGTGTTTTTGAAAATTTTATCCTTCCTCCATATCTGAGGCTGAAAGGAGAGGTTACTTATTTATACAGTAAGATAAAGGAGGGATTACTTACCTGTAGAGGAACTGTCCCACCACAGTATGTGCATGCACCTGTGCACTCTGTACTGGAGACTGTAAACCAGTGTCAGCAAGCCCATGCCTATGCAGAGAAGCTTCTTGTAAAGCTTCAGGTAAAACACTGTCACAGTGTTGTCTGTGAGAACAAACAGGCTTTTCCCCTGACAGGAGATAGGAAGGCCTCACAGGCTAGGAAGACGACCCTTAGTTCTCTGATGTTTATATGTAGATAGAGATCCCTTGAGGACCACAAACCCTAAGCAGGGCTGGCTCCAGGGTTTTGGCTGCCCCAAGCAGCCAAACAAACAAACAAAAGCTGCGATCACGATCTGCGGCGGCAATTCGGCGGGAGGTCCTTCGCTCTGAGCAGGAGTGAGGGACCGTCCGCCGAATTGCCGCCGAACAGCTGGACATGCCGCCCCTCTCCGAAGTGGCTGCCCCAAGCACCTGCTTGGTAAGCTGGTGCCTGGAGCCGGCCCTGACCCTAAGTTTGGAGGGGACTCAGATGAACACCCTTCCCTCCATCCCAAGGCAGATGAGTTCATCACCAAGGTCAGGAAAGATTGAGGGCAGACAAAAGGAATGCCCATACAAACATTAAGTGAGTCTGTCCATCAATCTAGAGAAATCAATACTCAAGATGGCACATTGAAGACAAAGTTCAGATGGTGACAGCTCAGCTAATAAGCAGTCTGGAATATCTATATGCATGAGGCCATATGCCCCAAAAGCCTCCTACAATTTCAAGCTGTTGTGTTTGGGTGAGCCTTGAGATCTGCAACAAGAGATCAAATTTTCTGGAACCTCAAGTTTGGAAGGAAAGCTCTGGCTTGAGTAGAGTCCAATACTACTTCTATAAATCCTGTCCTCTGAACTGGATAAAGGGTAGATTTGTCTGAGTTAACATAAGAACAGCCATACTGGGTCAGACCAAAGGTCCATCCAGCCCAGTATCCTGTCTACTGACAGTGGCCAATGCCAGGTGTCCCAGAGGGAGTGAACCTAACAGGTAATGATCAAGTGATCTCTCTCCTGCCATCCATCTCCACCCTCTGACAAACAGAGGCTAGGGACACCATTCCTTACCCATCCTATCTAATAGCCATTAACGGACTTAACCTCCATGAATTTATCTAGTTCTCTTTTAAACCCTGTTATAGTCCTAGCCTTCACAACCTCCTCAGGCAAGGAGTTCCACAGGTTGACTGTGTGCTGTGTGAAGAAGAACTTCCTTTTATTTGTTTTAAACCTGCTGCCCATTAATTTCATTTGGTGGCCCCTAGTTCTTATATTATGGGAACAAGTAAATAACTTTTCCTTATTCACTTTCTCCACACCACTCATGATTTTATATACCTCTATCATATCTCCCCTTAGTCTCCTCTTTTCCAAGCTGAAAAGTCCTAGCCTCTTTAATCTCTCCTCATATGGCACCCATTCCAAACCCATAATCATTTTAATTGCCCTTTTCTGAACTTTTTCTAATGCCAGTATATCTTTTTTTGAGATGAGGAGACCACATCTGTATGCAGTATTCATATATAAGGGCAATAAGATATTCTTCGTCTTATTCTCTATCCCTTTTTGAATGATTCCTAACATCCTGTGTGCTTTTTTGACTGCCACTGCACACTGCGTGGATGTCTTCAGAGAATTATCCACGATGACTCCAAGATCTCTTTCCTGATTAGTTGTAGCTAAATTAGCCCCCATCATATTGTATATATAGTTGGGGTTATTTTTTCCAATGTGCATTATTTTACATTTATCCACATTACATTTCATTTGCCATTTTGTTGCCCAATCACTTAGTTTCGTGAGATCTTTTTGAAGTTCTTCACAGTCTGCTTTGGTCTTAACTATCTTGAGCAGTTTAGTATCATCTGCAAACTTTGCCACCTCACTGGTTACCTCTTTCTCCAGATAATTTATGAATAAGTTGAATAGGATTGGTCCTAGGACTGACCCTTGGGGAACACTACTAGTTACCCCTCTCCATTCTGAAAATTTACCATTTATTCCTACCCTTTGTTCCCTGTCTTTTAACCAGTTCTCAATCCATGAAAGGATCTTCCCTCTTATCCCATGACAACTTAATTTACGTGAGAGCCTTTGATGAGGGACCTTGTCAAAGGCTTTCTGGAAATCTAAGTACACTATATCCACTGGATCCCCCTTGTCCACATGTTTGTTGAACCCTTCAAAGAACTCTAATAGATTAGTAAGACATGATTTCCCTGTACAGAAACCATGTTGACTTTTGCCCAACAATTGATGTTCTTTTATGTGTCTGACAGTTTTACTCTTTACTATTGTTTCAACTAATTTGCCCGGTAGCGACGTTAGACTTACCGGTCTGTAATTGCCGGGATCACCTCTAGAGTCCTTTTTAAATATTGGCGTTACATTAGCTATCTTCCAGTCGTTGGGCACAGAGGCCGATTTAAAGGACAGGTTACAAACCATAGTTAATAGTTCCACAATTTCAGAGTTGAGTTCTTTCAGAACTCTTGGATGAATGCGATCTGGTCCCAGTGATTTGTTACTGTTAAGTTTATCAGTTAATTGCAAAACATCCTCTAGTGACACTTCAATCTGTGACAATTCCTCAGATTTGTCACCTACAAAGGATGGCTCAGGTTTGGGAATCTCCCTAACATCCTCAGCCGTGAAGACTGAAGCAAAGAATTCATTTAGTTTCTCCACAATGACTTTATCATCTTTAAGTCCTCCTTTTGTATCTCGATTGTCCAGGGGCCCCACTAGTTGTTTAGCAGGTTTCCTGCTTCTGATGTACTTAAAAAAACATTTTGTTATTACTCTGAGTTTTTGGCTAGCTGTTCTTCAAACTCCTTTTGATCAGTAGACCTAGATCTTTGAAAGTTGATTGGATGAGATGTATTCTGGAGACTACCTAATCTCTGGACTGGCCTTTGACCAACCAGTCATCCAGGTAAGGGTAGATTTGTATTCCCAGTCTTCTCAGGAAAGTAGCTATCACTGACATATGTTTTGTGAAAACCCAAGAGTGCTGACAGGACAAAAGGCAGTATGGTGAACTGGCAATGAGAGTGCTTCACCATGAACCTGAAATACTTTCTGTGACTTTGATAAATTAGTCACATGAAAGTAGGTGTCTTTTAAATTGAGGGCGGAACACCAATCTCCAGGATAGAGTGAGGGAGTAATGGAAGCCAGGGTGACCAGACGAAACTTTATCTCTTTTAGATATCTGTTGAGTAGTGCACGTCTAAAATTGGTCTGAGACTTCCCTATGCTTTTGGGATCAGGAAATAGTGGGAATAGAACCCCTTCCCTCTGAGACACTGCAGAACCTCCTCTTTGGCTCCTACCCAAAGGAGAGAGACTGAACACCTCCTGGAGGAAAAGCTCCTCATGAAGATGGCCCCTAAAGAGGGATGGGGATGGAGGCATAGACACAGATTGGAGGGTATATCTCACGTCCACAGTGCTTAATGCCCAACGGTCCAAGGGAATTCCTGACCAAGCACTGAAGAAATGGGAAAGGTGGCTTGTGAATATGGGGAAGATGGAAACTGGCATCCTGGAAACTGGTATAGTGTCCTCTAGTGCCCTATCAAAATGCCTGTTTAGCACCCTGTGGGTGTCTAGATGGAACTGGCATTGATGCAGAGGCAAAAGGAGGAGGTGGTCTGTGTCTATAACCCTTACTCTTCTTTCTCTGCAAGTCCTGATGAGGAGCAGGGGCAGAGTAATGGTAGGTCTGCTGTGGGCAGAAATATTTTCTGGACAGGGCCAGAATATAGTATCATCGGGGGAGTGGGAGTGGTGAAATAGCCCCTTCAGAGACTGCCTGATAGGAGTAGGAAGAGGTCAGCACAGGCTGAGGCTCCTCCTCCTCCATTAGCTGTCCAGTAGAGTCCTCCCGAACTGCCTCTTGCTGCTCTGTACTGGGCCTGGTACCAGGCTCAAGAACAGGCAGTGCCTGGCGAGTAGACTACCCATGCCTCTCCAAAAACACAAAACAGGAACACCTCATGTACAACCCAGAAATGTAGGGGAAACCCCATGGGTTCAAAAAGACCAGGACACCAGTGGGCCCCAGTAACCCTCTAGCCACATACTTGATGGTACTCCTGCTGGAGGGTCCCTAGCAGGCTACTAGTGCCTTGGAGAGTAGCGAGACCGGCTCTGAGGCTGGGAAGCATAGGAGCCAATCTACAATTCAGAAGAGGATGAATCTCCCACTGTTGACCAAGGGGGAGCTGACAGTGCCAGATGCAGATGCCAGCAGGGGAGGAGAAAAAATGGGTCAATAAGAACAGGGAGATAACTGTTGTAAGGTATAACGAAAAAGGGAAAGAAACAAAATGTTGGCGGGATGAAATAAGAAAAGGAGAGATGGAATGGGAATAAATGATAACAGAAACTCTACTAGCTACTACAAAATTCAAAACAAGGGAAAAACACTAATTAGAATCGGACACTGCTGATTGCTCCATCTCAGGCCAAGGGCGGTTGACAAGGAACTGAGGGCGGTTTACCTGCACAACACTAGATAGCCGAGAGGCAAGGCATGAGTCAGAAAGACAGAGCACTTGCAAGCTGAATGGACACTGTTACTTAAAATCTCTGATCATAGGTGCAGGGACACAGACACACCTACAGTGAAACACCCATAGGAACACTACTCAAAGAAGAACCACTGTTTTTATACAATTCTTTTCACTCCCCTCAACTTTACGGGCCATTTGCAGAGCAATATAAGACCTGTTCAACTGTTCAAACTCTACTAATCTGAGTGTGGTAAAATGAATTAAAATAGTTATCTATAGTATTTGGACTTGCAAAAAGATATACTCTAGATAACCTAGAAGGATGAAATTTGATCGTAGCTTAATATTTTTTAGTTTCTTCATGCTCCCTAGTCCTCTTCTCATTTTTGTCTCAAGACTTAAAATGAGTTGTTTTTAAATGAAGGGACAAAAATCACAATTTTCAGGAAGGGAATTTTGAACTTTACCAAGATTAACAGTACCCTTTAATTACATTTAAAAAGTGCTTAGGTACTACTTGGCTCTGGCTATTCCATTATTACCTTGCATTCTTGAAAAGAAACAAAACAGGGGGAAAGGAATGAAAATTCATGACCAAACCACATACACTTTTGCTGTCAGCCTAATCAAAATATTATTTAAAATAGTGTACTTTACAGTAGGAACACAATGAAAAAAATGGAAAAAGAATGCACATAGTTCTCTATACTATAACAGGGAAAAGACTACAAATCTTACCTTTCAGTTTAGGTTCCTCTTTGGAATCAACGGATTGCATCTGAGCAGTTTGTTCTGTTTCAAGTGGAGAGTGCTCTTCCACTTCCTCGTATTCTGTGGGTACAAATATAACCATTAATAATTTTGATATCCCTTGGAGATACTCAGAGGGAAGACACTAAAGAAGTTTAAAGTTTTTGTGGCATGGTACAAAGATTCTAGCGGATCACCAACAAGCAGGGAGTTAATTCCCAGCTTAGAGATCATACAGCTGTGTAGGCTAGAGTAACAGAGTAGGACTGAGGACTGATGAGCCAATTAGGTACTCAGAAGGAACAATGAAAATACTATAAAAATCAGCTGCTTAGTAAGCAGGAAGAGGCAGACCCTCACACTCGGGCTACATCTACATTATGAGCTAAGGATTTTATTCCCCTGCTTATGTATGCACATTTGTGCTAGCGCAAGTATAAATAGTATTGTAGCCGTAGTAATATGGATAGCAGCAATGGAGGCACGGCTTAGCTGCGCCGAGTACATACCCACTGGTTTCAGGTGGATTTGTACTTGTCATGGCTAAGCCATGCCTCCACTGTCACTGCCCATGCCCATGTTACCGTGACTACACTACTATTTATCAGGGCCGGCCCACAATATTTTGGCACCTGAGGCGGAGAGCTCAAATGACGCCCCCATGCTCCCTCGCTTGGGCCAAAACTTTGAAAGGTCTCAATTCTGCCTTCTTCCTGTTCTACTCATGGTACTGCTCTGCTACCTACCTCAATAAAGGAGAACTAACAACTTAAAATGTCTTGTTCAAAAATTTTAAGTAACACTTAACTTTCAAATGCCTGAACAGCAAATGTAACTTTTCTTTTCTGCATAGTAAACACTGGAATTTTTATCTGTTTCAATAATCAAAGTGGTGCTTTCCGTGCCTTCTTGGTTGCAAAGATTTGAACTGCTTCCTGAAGGTCCACAGTCTGGGCCAGCTCATGTTCTATTGAGACCGATGCAAGGCCGACTAGCCTCTCCTGTGTCATTGTGGAGCGTAGATGTGTTTTTATTAACTTCAGCTTGGAGAAGCTGTGTTCTCCACTGGCAACTGTTACAGGAAGTGTTGGAAGTATGCACAGAGCAACAAAAGCATTTGGAAAGAGGGTGGCCTGATGAGTTTATAGAAATTGTAATTACTGAAGTACACATTTATTCACAAGAGACAACAAAAGAGCATCACAGAGTGTTAGACTCTTTTCTTGACAACATTTAAGTTTGCATTTTTACATGATGGCTTTTATAAAAAATAAGCAGTGCACATACAATTAATTTTTTCCTATAAAAACATCACATGGGAGTAGGGTTGTAGTCAATGTGCCTGAGACACATAAAAGTGAAATAAAACAGATGTCAGGCTGAGAGCAGCATGACTGAAGTGTTTTGATGAGTCAGTATTTGATTATGGAAATCAAATGTAACCATGGGAAAAAACAATTTTCTCTAAATAAGGGCTTATCATGTGTTTACAGCAGAAGTGTATTGACATGATTACTTCTCTCATGAATAGTTGTTTTGATGTTCTCAATTATTTAAATGTAACTCATATGATCACAACCAAGACTTACTTTTTTGTTTCAGATGCAGATATTACAGAGACTAGAAATCCTTTATATTTAACATTTTAGAAATGCTTCATTGTTGGTGAAAAACATCTGTTCTATAAAATCTTTGTAAAACGGTCTGGTGGGATGTTTTTTTAAATCAGCGTGGATTTTTTACAGTGCGAGAAGGCTGGCAGATTTTTTGTTTTAAGAGTGAGAATCAGAGAGTAAGTGAAATGTTAGCTAATCAAACAATGAAGAAAATATTTGAATCCCAGATATCTGATTGACACTAATGCTATCTTCATAAATTAACACTTGTTACTTGTTATGATAACAAAATAAATGCCAGATCGCATAATAAAAGACTGTATTATGATGGACACTCATACAATCATAGAAATATAGGGCTGGTAGGGACCTCCAGGGGTAATCTAGTCCAGCCCCCTGCACTGAGGCAGGACCAAGTAAACCTAGACCATCCCTGACAGGTGTTTGTCTAACCTGTTCTTAAAAACCTCCAACAACGGGGACTCTACAGTCTCCCTTGGAAGCCTATTTCAGTACTTAACTAACCTTATAGTTAGAAGCTTTTTCCTAATATCTAACTTAGATCTCCCTTGCTGTAGATTAAGCCTGTTACTTCTTGTCCTACCTTCAGTGGACATGGAGAACAATTGATCAGCAAACTCTGTATAACAGCCCTTAACATATCTGAAGACTTACGTCATCCATTGCTCTTCTTTTCTTGAGACTAAACACGTCCAGTTTTTTAACCTTTCCTCATAGGTAAGGTTTTCTAAACCTTTCATCATTTTTGTTGCTTTCCTCTTAACTGTCTCCAATTTATCCGCATGTTGCCTAAAGTATGGCACCCCAAACTTGACACAATACTTCAGCTGAGGCCTCACCAGTGCCAAGTAGAGTGAAGCAATTGCATCCCTTATCTTACATATGACATTCCTGTTAATAAATCCAGGAACAATATTAGCCTTTTTTCGCTACTACATCACATTCTTGGGTCATACTCAATTTGTGATCCACTATAAACCCCAGATCTTTTTCAGCAGCACTACTGTCTGGCCAGTTATGCCCCATTGTATAGTTGTGCATTTGATTTTTCCTTCCTAAATGTAGTACTTTGCATTTGTCCTTACTGAATTTCAATTTGTAGATTTCAAGCAATTCTCCAATTTTTCAAGTTTGTTTTGAATTCTAATCCTGTGCTCCCAGCAGCTTACAACCTCTTTCAGTTTGGCGTCATCTGCAAATTTTACAAGCATACTCTTCACTCCGTAATCTAAGTCATTAATGAAAATGTTGAATAGTGCCGGGCCAGGACAGACCCTTGTGGGACGCCACTAGATATGCCCTCCTAGTTTGACAGCAATCCATTGATAACTACTTTTAGAGTATAGTCTTTTGACCAGTTATGCACCCCCCCATTTAGTAATTTAATCTAGACCATGTTGCCTTAGTTTGCTTATCAGAATGATACATGCAACTATGTCAAAAGCCTTACTAAAATCAAGATAATCTTAATCTTCTTTATAACTGCTCCAGGCTGAGTTTCCAAGAAACTGCCAAACCCTAACTGGTTTTGAGCTTGGCCTATTAACCGTTGCCTAACCAGCCTGGAGTGCTTTGGCTTTCAAGCATGAAAAGATTTAAACAAACGTAGTTTACTTTAAATTTATTTTTTGAATTCACAGACAATTTTTTCACAGACAAACTTTTCACTCAGCTCCACCCAGGATGAAGGCCCCATGTTCTGTGCTGCAAGATAGAAATCAATAACATGGCACTATGTTGTGGCAAACTAGTGGCAATGGAGTTGTAGCATACATGGAGTCCTACCCATAATGCCTCTTGTCAGTTGTACTGTGTTACATGTGATGGAAGCTTCCTTTTCTGACCTCCAGGACCATCAATTCATGCCATGAAGCATGAGGTTTTCTTAAAACTTATTTCTGAATGCATAACTTCAAATATTGGTGACTAAAACGATCTTGTTTTATTTAAGAAAAACATTTACACAATTTAACTCAGCAGATGCTGCCTGAGAGGGAATGTCATGAACAGTTTAAATGTAATTAAAAGAATGCTTGTATTTAATTAAACAAGTTAATTTGTTTTATATTTCAGTATTCTTCTGAACACAGTAGCACAGATGGACTGCCTACTTTATCACTTAATGTGATTAAAAAAAAAAGATAAAGAATGCATGATTTCAAAACAATAGTTACTTTATTTCGAAGGGGGGAGGGTGGTTGGTTTACAGGGAATTAAAATCAACAAAAGGGGCAGGTTTGCATCAAGGAGAAACACACACAACTGTCATACCGAAGCCTGGCCAGTCATGAAACTGGTTTTCAAAGCCTCTCTGATGCGCCACACACCTTGCTGTGCTCTTCTAATCATCCTGGTGTCTGGCTGTTCAAAATCGGACGCCAGGCCCTTTGCCTCAACCTCCCACCCCGCCATAAACGTCACCCCCTTACTCCCACAGATATTATGGAGCACACAGCAAGCAGCAATAACAATGGGAATGTTTGTTGCGCTGAGGTCTGACCAACAGCGTCAGCGAGC
This sequence comes from Trachemys scripta elegans, assembly GCF_013100865.1. Lineage (NCBI taxonomy): Eukaryota > Metazoa > Chordata > Testudines > Emydidae > Trachemys > Trachemys scripta. The sequence goes on along the minus strand of NC_048300.1, from coordinate 122,465,486 downwards.
CTTTAAACGTCCAAAGGCACATTCTACCACCATTCTGCACTCGTTCAGCCTATAGTTGAACTGCTCCTTACTACTGTCCAGTCTTCATGAGCCATGGGAGCAAGGGGTAGGCTGGGGTAGGTGCGACCGTGCAGTGCTGCCAGCTGGGAGAGTAGCCTGAGGCAGAAGCCTCCAGCTCGCATGGTATTCCAGGCAGGACTGAATCTCCATGAGATGAAACTTAAAGAAGAGAATGACATGGAGTCTCTGGCTCCCAATCAGTGCTCTAAGAGGAGGATGGCCATGTCTGTCCAGGAGCCCCTGATCAACCTCACTGAGGAGGATTCCAAGGAGTTCTCCCAGAGCAGCAGTACCACGTCTGCCAGCAGCACCCAGGAGGACCAGAACGGATCCCCCAAGCTCATCGCTGGGGAGCAGGAGAGCAGAGTTGCAGGGGAAGTGGTGGAGTCATAAACCATGCCCTGGAGGTTGCTAGGAGCCGGGCAGAGAAAACGTTCCCAGAACCCCCATCCAAGCTACATGTCCGACGAGGACGGGTACCAGTGTTACTGCACCGTCTGCTGCGAAGGCAAGGAGCTGCTGCTGTGTAGCAATACCAGCTGCTGCAGGTGCTTCTGTGTTGAATACTTGGAGGCCCTGGTAGGGCAAGGTACCTTGGCCAAGGCAAAAGAGCAAGAGCCCTGGAGCTGTTACATGTGTCAGCTACAGAAGTGCTATGGGGTGTTACAGTGCCAACAGGACTGGAATGTACTGCTGCAAGACTTCTTCACCAGCAACAAAGGACAGGAATACGATGCACCTAAAATCTAAAAAGGCCCGCATATTTCCAAGAGTCATTACCCTTGATAACAGAACATCAATGAGTGCATTGGCTACTTGGATCACAGCAGCCCCCACAGTAGACTTGCCCACAACAGCAACAGTGACGGTGAGCTGAGCAGGCTCCATGCTTGCCGTGGTATGGCGTCTGCATGGGTAACCCAGGAAAAAGAGGCGTGAAACGATTGTCTGCCATTGCTTTCACGGAGGGAGGGGCAACTGATGACGTGTACCCAAAACTACCTGCGACAATATTTTTGCCCCATTAGGCATTGGGAGCTTAACCAAAAATTCCAATGGGCGGCGGAGACTGCGGGAACTGTGGGATAGCTACCCACAGTGCACTGCTCCATAAGTCAATGCTAGCCATGGTAGTGAGAACGCACTCCACCAACTTAATGCATTTAGTGGGGACATACGCAACTGACTATATAAAATAAATTTCTAAAAATCGACTTCTATAAAATCAACCTAATTTCGTAGTGTAGACATACCTTGACTCAATCTATTACTATATTCTTCCTTCCCTGAATTTTACAGTTAATTGAAAACATAAATATATTGTACTGTATATTAAACAGAAAAAATTGTAGATTAATAAAATCAGAAAATTCAAAGTTCTTCAAGTATTTATCCATATGGATCCCACTGTAGGTATTTTTGCCTTGTGCATGCAAGTCTGGAATCTTTTAGCTAGCTGTGTCTTTTGGGGCTGCCCATGAGTCCTATGTGTCTTCATGCCCCCTGTTATGGGGGGTCCACCTCACACAAGGCAGAGCAGGTTAAATTAGGGTAATTAACCTGATAGGCCGCACCTGGGGGAAGGCCTGCATATGAACATCAAATTGATGATGGAGCCCAGCTGAGAAAGAACAAGCAGGACTGATATAAAGCCATGAAGTTGGCAATAGAAGGGAACTGCAGTGGAAGTAGTCTGCAATCACTCCCTGGGAGAAGAGAGGTGTTTGGGGGACTATGGAGTTAGAGAGTAAGTAGTCTGCAGTTACTCACTGGGAGGAGTGAGTTTGATCTGGTAAATCCAGAGAGAAGGGAGCTAGAAGATACAGGAAGGAGTCCAGGGAAGTAGGAGCGGGGTCATGGAGCCACTGTTGCTAGTCATGGGTCCCTGGACTGGAACCCAGAGTAGAGGGTGGGCCTGGGTTCCTCTACCAGCCACTTGGGAAGTGGCATAGCCTGGGCAGTGGAGCAGAAGACTGCCTCAGACAGTTGTCCAATAGGACTCTGCTACCCTGGAAGGGGAGAACTATAGTGACTTGGCCAACGGGCCAAGTCATGAAGAGAAAGTGGAGAGAGGGAGGCAGCAGGGTGCATGAATGAGTGGCAGAAGAGGGAATCAGACCTGGAGGGAGTTAAGTCCCAGAGCAGCCAGAAGGAAGCACTCTTGCAGTGAGTGTACCCCTTTACACCCCTACAGAAAGGGCATAAAGGGTGGCGCAGCCAGGGCCAGCTCTAGGTTTTTTGCTGCCCTAAGCAAAAAACATTTTAGCTGCCTGCCCCCAACTGCACCCTCCTGCCGCCCTAGCCCTGGGTCACTGGTAACTTGCTCCCAGGGCGGGTCATTCAGCAGGAATTTTGGAGGTGCACAGAACATAGACAGGATTGGTTCCCATATGGTTACAGAACTGCAGTAAAGTGGAACAATTTTCAGCTTGTGTGATTGAAGGCTATCTGGATGCATATTATAAGACTGTCTGCATAAATGAGGAAAAGTTGAGGTGCCTTTATTATTCTTTTGTTCCATTCTTTGTTTCTATGGGGAATTTGCCAATGCAATATCACTGTCTTCCTTTTAAACAAATAAAACTAAAACTTAAAAAAAAAATAATAAAAAGCACTGGCTGTTGAAAATAGCAATTCCAGTCCTACTAACCACTGGGAAGCATTTCTTGCTCAATTTATTCTACTTTTCTACAGCAAGTTACAGTGGATCAGTATATTTGATTTGGGAGAAATGAAGTAACAGCTGCCCAAATTGAGCTTGAGCACTCCTGAATTTTGAGCGTGTTCAAATCTGGAAGGCAGGTGCTAGATTCCCTTTCTGAATATTAGCTAAATCTGGAAAAGAAAAGTCAATTTCTGCTTCCATGGCTCAGAAGTGTAAATCCTCCTACGTGCCTGGTACTGTATCTAAAGCTGCCCAGTCTAGTTGAGCCTCCCCTCCCTTACTTTTCATTTAAATTCTAGTGGGATCCATGAACCTGCCTTGCTAGGCTTCAGATAGAGAGGTGCAATGTCCATTTAGTCTACCCAATTCTTTCTTTGGGGGACAGCCCAGGGCTGGGGCGGCAGGAGGTGCAGGTGGGGGCCAGACCTGGGGCAGCAGGGAGTGCGGGTGCAGGGGAGGGGGAGAAGAGTCCAGGGCTGGGGTGGCAGGAGATGCGGGTGGGTGGGAGAGTCCAGGGCTGGGGTGGCAGGAGATGCGGGTGGGGGGAGAGCCCAGGACTGGGGCAGCAGGGGGTGCAGGTGGGGGTCAGAGCTGGGGTGGCAGGAGATGCGAGTGGGGGGAGAGCCCAGGGCTGGGGCGGCAGGGGGTGCGGGTGGGAGCCAGGGCTGGGGTGGCAGGAGATGTGGGTGGGGGGAGAGCCCAGGGCTGGGGTGGCAGGAGATGTGGGTGGGGGGAGAGCCCAGGGCTGGGGCAGCAGGGGCATGCAGGTGGGGGCCCAAGCTGGGGCAGCAGGGGGTGTGAGCAGGGGAGAGTTCAAGGCTGGGGCAACACAGGGGTGCGGGGGGAGCCCAGGGCTGGGGGAGGCAGCAAAAAACCTAGAGCTGGCTCTGTTCCTACCATTTACAGCAAGCTGCAGCTTGAGGTTTCAGTTCCACACTCCTTCCCCCTCCCTTTCCTGTTAATTGTGGCAGAGGGAATGCTGGGAAATGTAGTTCTTTCCCTGCTCCAGGGCTGGCTCTATAGGCAGGGAGCTAACCAAGGAACTACAGCTCCCAGGGCTCCCTGTTGGTTCTCAGCTCCCATGCTGGATTCCTGCGCCCCTGCAAATTTGCCGCCCCAAGCACCTGCTTGCTTTGCTGGTGCCTAGAGCTGGCCCTGGGCACAGCCCCAGCTACCACTCAGTTCCTTTTACTGCCCATGACAGCATGACAGAGCTACACAGTGTCCATCTGCTTCCTTGTTGTATCTTAGGTCAGGTTAGGTCAGGGGTTTTATTTGTTTTTGTTTTTTTTTTAATTAGTTAAAATTATATTTGGTGACTAGTGGGGAAAAATAAAAAAAAAAATTCTTTGATTTTCCCCTTGGTACTGGACTGCACATCATGGGCTTAGTCTTGATCTCTGGGTTTTAAAGATCTGCCTTATTTGCGAATCAGCTATGCCCAGGCATGATGGACATGTTAGATGTCTCTTTTGTTTAGGGAAGTCGCATACTGTGGAAAAGCATTCAAATTTCAAATCTTTCCCTAAGAGAGCTCTCAATGCCCATTTAAAGGTATTTCTTATGGAAAAATCAATGAAAAGTGTATCCGACTCTGGAGTTCTTCCATGAAAACAATCTGCTGTATTGGAACTAGTATCTACCCATGTTCTGGCTACCAGAGAAGTTATGTTGGAACTTGGGAGCTGGTAGATCTTCTGGCTCTAAGAGACTTCATGCTTCTTAAAATCATGCTTAGCCTTCCCTTTTATCATCCTCGGGTCAGTCAGTGGCTCCTGCTGCTCAAGGCAGGCAAAAGAGTGCTTGATGCCAAACACTATCTCACCAGTTAAGAAGAAATCTAAGTCTCATCATTCTGATGTTTCCAAGCTGACTCCTTCTAAGAAAGATCAGCACCATATCTCTTTAGGAATTATGTAAATTTGCTATTCTGCTTCAGTACCAAGTTGATAATCCTCATTGACCAACACTGCTACTTCAGTACTGGGGATAATGGTACTATCTGTTACTGATTTGTCGGTACCATGTTCTATTGTGAAGGTCCCTTCATCTGAGATTTCTACACTGAATTTAGCTTGGTATCAACTGCACTGGTACCCACTCCTATTGCAACTCAGACTCTTTTTACAACTTCTATGGTCATAGTCATTTCCCCAGAACCAGTGCCTCCTCTCCTAGACACTTCTCCAATTTCTGTGGGCTCTGTCTGTTCCGAAACCAGAAATAAGGGTACAGATTATGAAAATCTTCCTGCAACCATCTTCTATGATACTGGCATTGGTGTCTCAGAGACTGGAGTCTGGACTTCCCCATTCTGTGGGAAAACCTCAGGAATCTGTACCACTAATGGAGAAGTTCTGCTCATCTGCATCTTCTTCATTTTATGGCAATAGAAATCCTTCTAGATTTTCTCTTCATTCTTTGTTTGGTTCCTGAAAGGAATTTACAAAGGAGCCCCTCTTGTTGTAGATCTTATGCTTTGGACAGGTCTCAAGTATCTTGGTTTCTACTTTTATGGCATCATAGGTCAGGGACTAAGGCTTGGGCAAACAAGTCTAGTGGTTAAAGACACAGATGGTTGGGCTGGAGAAGGTTAAGCCAGAGTTGGTAGTTAGGGACCAGAGCCAAGGGTCAAGGCTGAGTTGATAGCTAAGGCAATTTTGTATGACTCATATCATTTCAAACCTCCTCTCCCATCCAAAAAAATCAATAAAAGTGTTCCTGAGTTTGCTGGGGCACATGGCAATATGGACATAACATGACCCTGTATTCAAGGTTAAACCTCTGTCCTCTCATAAGGTTGGATGAGGTCAGTTTCAGTCAATCAGGCACAACTTGGACTTACTTATAGAAGATCCTCAGTATGTATTGTCATCTCTCTTTTAGTGGACAGACCCTCTGAATGTTTGCCAGTATATTTGCTTTCATCCTCCACCCCCTTCTGAGCCTCTGGTGTTGAATGCATCTGTGATGGGGCATCTGCCCCACACTAGCCCATAAAGGGTTAATAAAACCCTAGGGAGGCTGTGCAACAAGCAGCCAATTGGGAGGACCGATGGGAGACTGTGCAGGAGACAGCCAATTGGTGAGGGCTATGAGGAGCAGTCAATCAGGGCCAGGCAGGCCCATGTAAGAAGAGCTGCAGGGCAGAGTAGTTCAGTTACACCCTGAAGCCTGAGGAGGGAGGAGAACTGGTTGCATTACAGGTAGAGATCAGCTAGCAACTTGGACAGAGCAGTGCTGGGCAGGATCAGGGAGTGAGAGCGAGCTCCCGGCTGACTGTGGGCATGCTAAGGCCCTGAGACAAGGGCGGAGAAGGTGCTGGAGCTGCAGGAAAGTGGCCCAGGGAAGTAGACTGTGGGGTTGGAGGGGATGCAGCACGTGGCTGCCATCTACAGAGTCCCTGGGCTGTGACCCGGAGTAGTGGGTTGGCCCGGGTTGGCCCCCCTCCCATCCCCATTGGCCACTGAGGAAGTGCCTGGACAGTGGACTATGGTTCCCCCGGAAGGGGGGAGAACTGACTGTGGTCGTTGGGACAACTTGCATCCTGGAGTAGAAATGACGGCAGCAAGATGTCACCAGAGGAGGGTGCACGGGTGGACTAAGCTAATTCCCAGGACAGCCAGCAGGAGGTGCCACAGCAGTGAGTCATGCCCCATCACAATATCCAAGCTATGATGGGGGGTACACTTGGGTTTTCTTCAAATTCAGAGTAAGTAGTCCAAGGCAGAGTCTTGGTTACACATAAATGTACAAAAGCTCAAGTTTGTTAGTCTAACCTCCAAGGCATTTCTGCCCCTCCTTCAGGGGCCCACTTCCTAAAACATAAAGGACAATACACCTATACAGTATATAAACAATCAAGGGGGAGTGAGATTATCCCCTTCTGTCAGGAATCAATATACCTATGGGACTGGTGCATCCAACATTGGGTTGGGCTAATAGCTTTCCATCTCCTGGGTACCCAGAATTATTTGGCAGATCAGCTGAGCAGGAAAAGCTCCATTACTCATGAATGAGAGTTAAAAGATTCTGTTCCATACTAGATATTCCTAAAATAGGGAGTTCCCTCAACAGACCTGCTTGCTACAGTATAGAAACATATTTCCCCTACCCCCTAGAAGCAGTGCAAAGGCTTGGGGGAGTCAGAGGTAATGGAAGAGCTGAGGGAAAGGGAAGTAATTGCTGTGAAGGAGCCTGGATGTGAAGTGGGAGAGTTGTTGGGTGTGGGCAAGAAAAGTATGGATCCGTTTTGTTTTTGGTGGGGAGGGATTGTTAGGGATCCCCCTATGCAGACCCTGGCTGACCCTAGCCTCTCTCATTCAGTCAGGCACATCTGGCCCTGGGCCCATGTGTCCCTGCACCACCATTCAGCACCCATCCCCCATATATCCCTCCCTCCTCCCCCATCCCCATGTGACCCTGTGCTCCCATTCAGCCACCCCTCCCCCATGTCTCTGTACTCCCCCCTCCCTAACCCTATGTGTCCCTGCCCCCTCTCAGCCACCCCTTCCCCTTTGTCCCTGCATGCCTTGTCCCCCCCATCCCCCTATGTTCCTGCACCTCCACTGCTATTCAGCCCCTGTCCATCTGTCCCCCCACTAGCCCTTCTGAACCCCATTCTGTGACCCCCCCAGCAGTTCCATGTGCCCCACATTGTCCGTTCCCCTATATATGTCTCCTGACCTGGCCCCACGGGCAGGGCACTGTGAGGAACGCAGCGTCTTCTCTTTCCTATCCGTGTCTAGGGACAATAGTGTCCCTGGTGGACAAAAGGTGTAACTGCAGCACTTTTCAGCAGAATGTAATTTCTGCTGAGGAAAAAAAATTCTTTGCAAAACATGAATTCTATATGTGCACAGTGACACTCCTGGGGAAATTCTGCAACTGATACAGAGTCCTTACCTGGATTTTTCATATTGGTGAAGGAACTGAGTATCTATTGGAGCTGTGCATGTACCCTTGCTACAGGGGGCATGAAGGCATATAGGGCACATGCACAGCTCCAATAGATACTTCTTGGTAAAATATTCTGGGCTTATGCATGCACACACTTACATTAGGATCCAAGCAGATAAAAGCATCTTTAAGAACTCCAGTTACTGTAAGGCAAGTAACCTCTTTACGGTTCCCTCAATAAAAGTAACTCAGTCCATATGTACTGTATGGTAGTATTTTATATTCTGATCACTTTCATGCCTTAATATATGTGTAGTGTGGCTGAGTTACAGTTGCTGTAGAAACCATATTTTTAGTTTCCAGATGTAGCGAAGCGAAGACTCATCGGCGTGGCGCCCCACTACACCAGACTGTTATAATTTAGATTTTAAATTGCACGAATGTTAATGTAGATATTTATTTTTAAATTCTATTTTTTTTAAATAAAAAAGAGAACTTTTATTGATGGTGGCAATCTCAATAAATTAATAAACGGACAAGGTAGCCCAGGTGGGGTGGGGAGGAGGGAAGGACAAGGCCACATTGTTTATTGTAGCCACACTAAAAATCAAACTGTTTGAATGACAGCCTTCTGTTGCTTAGGCCATCCTCTGGAGTGGAGTGGCTGGGTGCCCGGAGCCTTCCCCCCTGCGTTCTTGGGTGACTGGGTGAGGAGGCTATGGAAAATGGGGAGGAGGGTAGGCGGTTATACAGTGGATGCAGTGGGGGTCTGTGGTCTTGCTGGCTTTCCTGCAGCTCCAACAGACGCTTCATCATATCTGTTTGCTCCCCCATTAGCCTCAGCATTGCGTCCTGCCTCCACTCTTCACGCTCACTTAATTTTTTCCTGGCCTCTATCACTGAATGCCTACATGCATTAAGCAGTGCCCTATCAGTGCGGGAGGACTGCATGAGCTCGGAAAACATGTCATCACGAGTGCGGTTTTTTTCGCCTTCTAATCTGCGATAGCCTCAGGGACGGAGATGATAGGGGGAGCGTAGAAACATTCTACGCTTTACAATTCTGTGGGGGGACTGCATGGTCACCTGTGCTGCTGAGTTTGCTACGCTGACCAAACAGGAAATTAAATTCAAAAGTTCCCGGGGCTTTTCCTGTGTACCTGGCTAGTGCATCAGAGTTCAAAGCGCTGTCCAGAGCGGTCATAATGGAGCACTCTGGGATAGCTCCCAGAGGCCCATACTGTCGATTTGCGTCCGCACTACCCCAAATTTGACCCAGCAAAGTCGATTTTTAGCGCTACTCCCCTTGTCAGCGAACAGTACAGAAGTCGATTTTAAGAACCCTTTAAGTCGACGGAATGGGGTTGGTTGTGTGGACACAGTCATTTTTAAATTGACCTAACGCAGCTAAATTCGACCCAACCCTGTAGTGTAGACCAGGCCTCAGACATATCACAAGCTGGTGTGAAAGTTCTGCCACAAAGCTCTGGGGGAGGGAATATTCCCTCTGGCCAATGAACACAGATGTGCTGATAAGCTCTGAGCTATCTCCAGCTGTTTTGAAAGAAGGCCATCACAATGTAGGGCTTTTGAAGACCAGGAAGAGACAAATGGGAGTAATCCTCTCAGACCTCCTCAAAAATACTGATACCTGAGTTAGTCAAGGTGTTCAGTGGAGAGGAATGTGAAGTACTCCCTCCCCCAGATGCTGAGTGGCTAAAAATGGGGGGTAAAGTTTGAATCCCAATTTGTAAAATAATTTAAACAATGAAACAATTCCCAAGAGGTGTTATTAAATTTATATCAGATGATACTTGCTTTCATATTTGTCTTCAGCAGGCTTTACAGGTTGCTGATTTTCTTCTTTTAATTTCAGCACCTCTTGCAGTTCTCTCCTGAAATTAGAAAATTCCGTATCTTTATTTGTATAAAATATGGTTGAAACAAGTTTCAAACATTAAATGCAATTGAAAATGCAGAAAATACTGTTCAATATTAAGATACAGTTTGGCAAGCCTGCATCTTCAAAGTGATTCATTACTAAATAAAAATCAATCATGATTTGTGTCCTTTCCTGGATGTTATCATTTTGACAAATAAACAAATGACGGGGACCAAAGAAAACATATTAGCTAGAGGATCTCCCCACACCAAATGTGGTTATCTGAGTTTCGAATTCATCAGATAACACTAAGGTAACAATGTATTGCAGGACTTTGGACCTACCAGAACTATTCTTAATTTTTTTTTTAAGTGCACTGTGTTAATGGATATAGGTTCAGATCTCCTTAATGTAAAATAGATGTGGAAATTTGTGTGACCATAAAAACAGTGCATGTTCTTGTAGAATATATTATCTTATATCAAATTATTTTTTTATTATTTTTATATTTTATGCATTCACATGTTACATTTTACCTTGTTTCTTCCTCCTCTTTTTGCTTTTTTAATGCTTCATCTGTAAGTCTTTCCAAAATCTTAGAATTAATTTCATCTTTATTTGTTAGGTACAGTCTGCGTAGTAAAAATATTCCTGCAATACAATTATACAAGAATAATATACTTTTGGCAATAATATAAAACTATCTCATTAGAATGAGTATGCTTTTAAGGTATGAAAGCCCTTTTACAAATAGTTGACAGCTTAGAGAGACGTTTTTAAATTTTAGAAAAGAAGTGTGTGCCAATTTAAATGACAGGTATACCACTTTTGAAAATTGTTAAGCTTTGTTTTCCGTGCCAACAGCCTAATCACTTGAGTGTGGGATATGGCAAGGCTGTTGGGGGGATAAGTATTGAAATTTTACATTTGCATATCTCATATTTTAAACTGAAATTGCTGTTTTTCTAGTTTGTATGTGTGCCCATAGTTTAAGAATGACAAAAATTTTAAAAAATGAAAAAAATATAGAATCCATATTACTGGTGCAGAGTATGCAGAAATAAAGACTTATGTCCTCAGTTCTGCAAAGCTCTAATCCATATGAGTAACTTTATTCACATGAGCAGTTGCATGTTATTCATTTGGTTTGGCAAACAGATACAGGGATATACCGTTGGCAGGAATTAAATAGAGCTATGCTGATTTCAGGGATTCTCACAACAAAATTTTTGGTGACCTCAGAATGTGGCCACCTACTCTTGCTGGTGGCTGCTATGACAGTTTTTCCTAAAATGCTTAATTAACTTTAGGAAAAACTAATACATATGCACATTTGCATGTCCAAATCATAGTAACTTATTTATGCAAGTGTTGGGGTGGTGTGTGTGGTTTTTTTTTTTGCGCAAACTCAGTAATAAAAATAATACAGTTGTCTCTATTGTTTTCTGGACCCAAACAGAATAGAAACACAAATAAGGTGCTTTGCATGTTGTCTTTTTTTTGTTGTTGTTTCTTTTTTTTTTTTTAAGACTTGCTAGCTAGTAAGCCTGCTTCTACTTTTCACAGCAGTAGACTTGTTAGCTAGCTGGGAGGCAGTAGAAAGTGATATTAACAAACATATGAATATCACTTTTCACAGCAGATTTACTCAGCCGTGGCAAGCCAGGAGACAAATTAAGCCTTGGATGGGGAGGTGGGTAGGGAGGCGGCTGGGGGTGATGGGGTGGATGGGTGAGGGACCAGGGGAGGCAGCAAGGACCAGGGGTGATGTGTGAGGGGCCGGGGGACAGAGCCCATGGCCGGATCCCACTGCTGCATGGCTGGAGCCTGCCACCCATCACCCCAGGGCTGGAGCAGGAAGCCTGAGCCTCACTGCCCCAGGGAAGATGGGGAACTCACACGAGCTTTCTGTTCCTCTGGCATTTGTGGCTCCAGAGGAAGGCAGAGTCCAACCCATCCTGGTGGCCCAGGGGAGGGCCACTGCTTTGTCCTCCCCAATCACCAGCCAGAAGGCTGTGGTGGCAAGAAAAGCCCCTGTTGGCCGCATCCAGCCACTGTGGCCGCATTTGAGAAACATGGATTTATACCAACTGAGGGTGTGGCCTATGATACAATGACTCAGAGTGCTCTAGAAATGCAGAAGTGGGCTATTATTTCTATTAGAAGATACAAGTGGAAAGCAGACATAGAATTTGTAAACATTTACATCAACAAAACATTTAAAATAGTTAAGGGGATAATCCACTAATACAGCTATAAAAAAGCCAGAAACTACATAGTTTGTTCCTTAGCCATCTCTTGATTTCTCTACATTACCTTGCTCATACCCAAACACACAGGGTTCCTTCTACAAAAACAACAAGGAGTCTGGTGGCACCTTAAAGACTAACAGATTTATTTGGGCATAAGCTTTCGTGAGTAAAAACCTCACTTCTTCGGATGCATAGAGTGAAAGTTACAGATGCAGGCATTATATACTGACACATACTGACATACACATACATACCGTGTCAGTATATAATGCCTGCATCTGTAACTTCTGCATTATATATTGATCTGGGTGTGTGGTTGGTCCTTTGGGATCAGAAGAATCTTTTATCTGATGGAATTGGTTTTAAAGAACCATTTATCGTTAACTCTAGTGTTTTTGGTGGTGGGTAAGAACCTCACTTCTTCAGATGCAAGTAATGGAAATCTCCAGAGGCAGGTATAAATCAGTATGGAGATAACGAGGTTAGTTCAATCAGGGAGGGTGAGGTGCTCTGCTAGCAGTTGAGGTGTGAACACCAAGGGAGGAGAAACTGTTTCTGTAGTTGGATAGCCATTCACAGTCTTTGTTTAATCCTGATCTGATGGTGTCAAATTTGCAGATGAACTGGAGCTCAGTCTGGTCCTGAAGTTTTTTTGCTGTATGATGGCTACCTTTACATCTGCTATTGTGTGGCCAGGGAGGTTGAAGTGTTCCCCTACAGGTTTTTGTATACTGCCATTCCTGATATCTGACTTGTGTCCATTTATCCTCTTGTGTAGTGACTGTCCAGTTTGGCCAATGTACATAGCAAAGGGGCATTCCTGGCATATATAACATTGGTGGACGTGCAGGTGAATGAGCCGGTGATGTTGTAGCTGATCTGGTTAGGTCCTGTGATGGTGTTGCTGGTGTAGATATGTGGGCAGAGTTGGCATCGAGGCTTGTTGCATGGGTGGGTTCCTGAGTTAGAGTTGTTATGGTGCGGTGCGTGGTTGCTGGTGAGAATATGCTTAAGGTTGGCAGGTTGTCTGTGGGCGAGGACTGGCCTGCCTCCCAAGGTCTGTGAAAGTGAGGGATCATTGTCCAGGATGGGTTGTAGATCACTGATGATGCGTTGGAGAGGTTTAAGCTGAGGACTGTAGGTGATGGCCAGTGAGTTCTGTTGGTTTCTCTTCTGGGCCTGTCTTGTAGCAGGCGGCTTCTGGGTACACGTCTGGCTCTGTTAATTTGTTTCTTTATTTCCTTGTGTGGGTATCGTAGTTTTGAGAATGCAGAAGCAGTTTCTCCTCCCTTGGTGTTCACACCTCACCTGCTAGCAGAGTACCTCACCCTCCCTGATTGAACTAACCTCGTTATCTCTATACTGATTTATACCTGCCTCTGGAGATTTCCATTATTTGCATCTGAAGAAGTGAGGTTCTTACCCACGAAATCTTATGCTCCCAATACTTCTGTTAGTCTCAAAGGTGCCACAGGACCCTCTGTTGCTTTTTACAGATTCAGACTAACACGGCTACCCCTCTGATATTTTCTTATAACAATACCTCAAACAAAGACATCAAAATTGGGAAAAGATTTTAATTTTTATGCTTTAAAACATTTACTAACCATTTTTTTCTATATTCTTAAGACAGACGACAGTGTCAGGTAAGAGGCCTTTTTCTGACAAGACTAACCAATGCTCTGATGTTGTAGGATAGTTATCCAGTACCCATCCTCCTTTTTCTGGAGCCCCAGGAAACCTGTCTTTGTTCTTCTTAGTGAGCTGTTACAAAGTGTTGGATTTAGTTGTAAAACAAAATGATATAAATACAAGATCAGTGAATTGTTTAGAAAAACAGACAATACAAATTCTTTCTGCATTGTATTAACCTGTTTAATGTCATTTTTCTTTCCAATAAAGGGTCTTTTTATTAGTTATAGAAGAGATTTGTAACTTATGTGTCTGAATGAAGAAAGAATATAACAGAACAAATGGAGATGAATGTATAAAAATACACTGTAGTTTCCAAAAATAACTACAGAGAACTTAGATTCATGTCTCAGGAATAAGTTACAAACTGGCTAACAAATCTAAAATAAAGACCCTTGTATAAGCCTCTGGTCATATGAAATATGTAGACCATTATACAGCTTTGAAACACATCCTAGTGACTTTTTAAGCACTTCTCTGGACTCTTCAGATGCTCATAAAGAAACAAACAGGGTTTAAGCCATTCTGTTACAGCAGTAGCTATTGGGGACTACAGTAAATTTTTCTTCTTCCCTGCTCAGAAAAAAATAATACATTCTTTTCAAATAATGTGTTTGTCTGTGTTTCAGTTCTTTTCGTACAAGGGTACCCTTGCTTCTCCCTCAAGGGCTAATCTGTGGCATTAAACCATGTCAGGTAAAGATCAATGCACATCTAATAAACCTACTCCTTTCTAGGAATCTTCAGATATCAGGGAAAATTCAGACCAGCTGTAAAACAGCACTGATTTTTCACCAGATCTGAAGTTAGCACTGTATGTTGGGAGATCCTACCAAATTCAACCATGACAGCAGATGCATTCATGCTCTTTTGCTCTCATTAGGGCCCTTCAAGTATATTGCTTCCAGAGCACCCCATGTTAGAGCCATATTGTAGACACACAAACCATATTGTGGATACAGTAGGGTACCTACCTACACAACATCTGAAAGGGAAGGCCCACTCCCACAGTCCCTAACTGCTTGATCAGAAGCAGAATTCCAAAGAATTAGAGAGAGGGTGACTGTGGATAAGAGAGCTAAGTCACCAATAACTTCAGTTACAGGTGAATAATATTGTTTTCTCCTTCATCAGGGTCTCTACTTCTGAAGTTTATTAAGCAAGATTACTTGAAGGGGAGCTGAAATATATCCCAAATTAAGAAGAAACTGCATAACTACTTCTGAGGCAGGCATCTGACCTATCTTCAGAGTCTAATACTGCTCACAAAAAATGTAAACTGAACTTTGTTTACAGTTTTGCAGATTTCCAAGATTGACAAAATGGTAGTTACACTTTAAAAGCTGTGGTAGCTTAAGTGGAATGAGCATTACTCTTTTGAGAAAAGAAAATGCATAACCTTGCATTTGGATGTATTTAATGCATCTAGGTACAAAGAATGTGGAATCCAGACCAGTGAATGGTTGTGTCACCACCTGCCCTGTAACCCTGCATGCCTTAAATCCTTTGCTGCTGTGCCTCACAACCCAGATACCAACAGCCAGCAGACAAGTATAAAGTCCTCTGAAGTGTTCGTGTGCTTTGCAGCTGTGATTCAATACTCTGACCCCAGCATTCTGCCTACAACACAACAGCCCAACTCTAATCTCTATTACCCAGTTATCTTATGCAGAAGTGACCCCAGACATACTCCCAGACCTCAATTTCCCCCAAAGCATCTTCCATGAAGTGTCCCCTCCCCCGTAGTGAAGACCTGCCCTGTGACTATATAACGTGAAGTATACTAGATTCACAATTCAAATGAACAATCTGAAAAGTAAATGTTGCAAGAGAATACATAAAATATTACAAGGAACTCTTAGAAATAATATTTGAATGTTTTGGTACTGGTATTTTTACCTCTGTAATAGCTTTCTCTAATACTTCAGGATATACTTCAGCCGGTAGCATTATTGGAGATTGTGCTGCAATTTTTACAGCTTCTTCTACCAAAGCTTGAACTTCTGGGTGATCAGCAGTTACCTCTGACTCTGATGTATTTATTGATGTATCTTCTATTGTGTTTGCAAGGAATTAATTAATAATAAAGATTGCTAATATCTTACATTTTACACAGTGTTTTTCATCTAAATGGTTAAGCATTTTACGGATTTTACAAATTAGTGTGTATATCCTATAAACAGGAGTCATTTAAATGACCTCCAAAATACAGCCAATTCTGAGGTGGAATGCAGCAACACTACACAACAGTTTTGAAGAAGTTACACAACATGAATTGAAGAATATTCCCTCTAAATGTATTTAATTATTTAATAATGACAACTGAAGACCTTGATTTTATGTCTCATTCAAAAGATAACCTCTTACACAGCACAATGACCCCTAACACTAGAAGGGGCATTAGTTCAATATTGACTCAGGGAGAAAAGTGATACCAACTGAATCATCACTACCACTTCCTTTAGCACCCTCAGAGCTTCTCTTGTGGGTTTCCTAGTCAAAGTGTTAACCTGCTATGACCCAGTATAGTATGTTAGAAATAACAAATCATAACGCAAGGTGGCACCTCATCAGGGGTAGTAGATTATTTTTCGTTGAGGTCAAAATGTCTTGGTCAAGATATAGTCAAGGTCCAGACTCCAGAGAAAATAATAATGATAATAATAGTTAATAAGTAAATAAAAATTTCAGGGTCTGTTCAAAAGTGGCTGACAATCCAGATTTGGCCCGCGGTCCGCCTATTGACTACCCTTGCTATGAACTATGAAGTCTATATTCCCAAAGATGTGTAAGTCAATTACTCACATTGAATGCACTGTGCTAATCAATCATTCATTTATTGTACAACAGGAATAAAGATCCTAAAATATTTAACTATTTCAATATATGAGGATTTCAAGATAATTAATTTTTCCATATGCCTTGTTGTTAAAATAGTAACAAAAATATACTGTGGAGTTACTTTATAAAATGCATGATGTATTGTGTGAACGGTTCCATTTGACAAAAATGTCGAACTCGCATTTGGAAATCTAATTATATCAAGATTTTTCATTATTTGTCAGTGTTTAATTTTTGTCCCACAGAGATCTAAACATTATCAAGCTATATCTGCATTAAATTATAATCTCTTTGGTCCGGAGAAGATGTCTGTCTCATTTGTACACTGGAAAACAGACAATTATAATAATTAAAAATATTAGTACCATTTAGTTCTTCTGTGGTTCCTTCTCCATCGGTTCTGGACGTGGAAGTATCCTCAGTGGTGTCTTTAGTATCCACTATAGTTATCAAATATCATAACATTAAAATAATATGATGATTAAAGGAAAATACATTTTTGTCAAAAAATAGAAATAATACGTTTAGGTAAATTTGCATTTCCTTTGTAGGGATGTCTATGTTACACAATAACCAGCATATTACAATCATAATACCAGTACTTCAAGAATAATGTTAAACTTGATTATTATAGTTCAAATTATATTTTAATATAATTCAGTTTATGGATTAATTTTGTAATTGGCAACTCTTGCACAATTTACCAAGGGGTTTGTGAGCTTCAAGTGATGGCTATGTATAATGGTAGAATTGCATTTCCATGACATTGCTAACATGGAAACAATACTGCTTAATATTTTGTATGCAGTGCCATATACTTTGTGGTACGATGGACCTAAATTGTGCCGCAAAGTTTCTAGATGCTGTAGTGTTCTGGTGAAAGTTGTGTAACAGTTTCAAATACATTTTTAAATTTGTGAGTTTTATTGAATTAAATATTAAAAAAAGAATAGTCCAGTCAGTACAGTAGCTTTTATGTTATTTATTTTGATACGGAATTCAGGGTTGCTTTTTTACAGTGTTCCAATATTTTCAGTTTTTAATATGTTATAGGTCATCTTTAGGTTTAAAAGTTAACATTAAAATGTGTGAGACAGTTCACGTCACTCAAATTTATTGTTTCAGACTGGCTGAAAAACTAAGGAAGGCTCCACTGCACCTGTTTATACATGGTTCACATTTTTCAAGCTTTTCTTCCCAACCATGAGGTCTGGAAATATGATTTTTTTTAAAGGAAACTCAGATTCTGAATCACAACTCTGCAGTTAGGGATGAATTCTGTGGCAAATTATGTGGGTGTGGAGTCTGAAGGGCCATGATTATGCATTTGAAAAATTATTTTTCAAGTTTTTCCACAAAGTGTTCACAGAGAGATCATCCACTAAACATTCTTCCAACAGTCTACCACAAGCTCCCACCTAGCATATTCAACTGGATATTTCATCATATTGTAATGTCTTTCAGTGATACAGGAAAAATGGGCCAAATTGGTCTAATTCCACTGAAATATTGGAGTTATACTAGGAATTAACTTGGCTGCCTATGTATTATAGCAAATGAAAAAAAATAAATCAATAAAATATTATGATCGAGAAATAAGTCACACAAAATCCAGAAATCCAAAAAGTTAGGTTTCTAACACAACATTGACTCAATCACATGGAGCTCCACTCAAAGACTGCTCAAATCAATGAAAGTCATTCTAATTCTTCAATGGGAGTTGGTTTGGATTCATGGTCCATCATGTGCTCCTTTGTATACAATGAGTTAGGGAGACTTTCCTTGTTCAATATTTACTTGTACTTTGAATTGGACAATGTTTTTCAAAAGTGTATAGTACAGGCTAAAATTCCACCCAGCTTTGTTGTGCTCATGTGCCATACCAAGAGAACATGGGCAGAGAATGAAGTTATTTAAAAACTCTGGTTATTAAAACATTGAAGGCATGTTTCAATCATGTTTTTTAAATGCTCACAACTTGTCAAGTTTTGAGAATTTAAAAAAACATAGTAGATTTTGACTAGGCTACCCAGAAACATGTCCAATCTAGGGATTCTGTCCCTGACAAATTTCAAGTTCTAGCACCTCAATGAGGAGAGTTAAAAATAATGAAAAATAATTTAAAAAAATGTTTATAACATCCAAAGGTGTATTCCTCCCACACCCGCCCACTGTCTCTTCAGTCTCAAAAGCTGCCGAACCATTTAGGCTCAAAGTTTCAGAAGCATTTCATTCTCAATCATAAACCAGACATGAAAAATAATAAAACCAAAAGATTAAAGTTTTAGTAAGTTATAAGCAACTGACAAAGGCCCTTTAGAATGCTAAATGCCTAGGGGAAAAAATAGTTACCTACCTTTCCATAACTGCTGTTCTTCAAGATGTGTTGAACATGTCTATTCCACTGTAGGTGTGCATGCAACTTGTGCACAGTTATCAGAGAATTTCCCTTCAGCAGTACCCACTGGGGAAGCGCGAGCGCCCTCTGGTCCCTGACATCATTGCACGCAGATATAAAGGGCAATGTTGCCTCCAGACTCTGTCAGTTCCCAATGGAAAGACTCCAATAGAGAGGGGAAGGAGGACAGGTTGTGAAATGGACATGTGCAACATATCTTGAAGAACAAGTTATGGAAAAGTAGATAACAGTTTTTCCTTCAAGTGATTGCACATTTCCATTCCACAGTAGGTGACTCTATGCAGTTCGAATTGGAAGTGGGCTTGGAGTCTACTTGAAGAAGGATTGTAGCAACACTCGTACAAATCTGGCATTGTCTTTAGACTAATGAGAGATGGCATAGTGAGAAGCAAATGTATGGAGTGATGACCAGGTTGCCACCAGGTTGCTATCCTACAGCTATCCAGAATGGGAATGTAAGTGAGAAAGACTGCAGAAGTCACCTGAGACCTGGTCAAATTGCCCATCAGTTTACTCGGAGGTGCAACATCAGTCAATTGGTAGCATAAACCAATACAGATGAAAGTCTAGGCAGAGATCCTCTGGGTGGAGACTGGGTGGCTCTTTACTCTATCTGAAATCACGATGAAGAGTTGAGATGAAGACCTGAATGCTCTAGTCCGATCCTGGTAAGAAGCAAAACTCTTCTAACATCTAGAATATGGAGTTTTTCCTTCTTTACTTGAATGCAGCTTTGGAAAGAAGGTTGGTTAAAAAAAAAATCACTTGATTCATGTGATATTTGGAAACCACTTTAGACAAGAATTTAGGGTGAGGTCAAAAGAAAACCTTGTCCCTAAAGAAAATTGTATAGGGAAGCTCTGATACTAAAGCCTGCAGCTCCTCTACTCTCCTGGGTGAGGTTATAGCAACTGAAAGCCACCTTCAGAGACAGGTGTAACAGAGAATAACTCACTAGCAACTTAGAAGGGGGACCCATCAACTTAGCAAGCACTAAATTCAAACCCCTATGTGGAACCAGGCAATGAACCTGAGGGTATAATATGAGCAAATCCTTTAGAAGTCTGATGGGCAAAGGATTTGAAAAAGTTGATCAGTTATCCACAGTAGGGTGGAAAACAAACAGCTGCCAGATGGACTCGGATGGAACTAAGAGCGAGGATTAGCTCTTTCAAAAACTACAAATAGTCCAAGATACGGCAAATCAGAGTTTGAGCTGGGAGGATGCCTCTTTGTATGGACCAGATGCAGAATGTCTTCCATTTAGAAAGGCAAGTTGAATGTATCCTGCTATTTAGTCACACTTCCTGCATCCTCTTAGAGTAAACTTGTTCTGAGTTTGTCAGCCATGACGCATCCTGCTGTCAGGCAGCAGGCGTGAAGGTTGGGATGAAGGAGGTGGGCTGTGGTCCGGGGAGATCACATCCATGTTTCTCGGGAGCAACAGTGGAAGTCTGATGGATAGGTTAGTAGAGTTGAAAACCAATGAGTTAAGAATAAGGTGAGTGGAATCTTGCTTGACTTTGGATAAGATTTTGGGCAGGAGCAGAATGGAGGGAAGGCATACACCAGGACTTTTGACCAGGGCAGGAGGAAAGCATCTGTCAGCAAACCCAGGCTGTGACCCACATGGGAGAAAAAAAAACAAAACAAAATCCAACACATTTTTTGTTTTCTCTTGTTGCAAATAGGTCCGCTAGGGGAGTTCTCCACCACTGGAAAATGGAACTGGACCATTCATGGTAACCTGCGAAAAACCTGCTCAGGCAGCCTGCCAGAGTATTTTGAACTTCCAGAAGATAAGCAGCTTTCAGGTTGATGGAACTGGCAATGCAGAAATTCCAAAGGATTGCCTCCTGGCATAACTTTGTCGATCGACACCCTTCCCCCACCCATTGCTTGTTTACATGGTTGATAAACTGCTGTATGCTCTAAGAGTACCAGCAAATTCCACTACCTGATATGTGGAAGGAACACCATGCAAGCCAGATGGATGGCCTGGAGCTCCCTGATATTTATATGGAGACTTAGATCCTGGGAAGACCAAAGGCCTTGACTCCAAATGGGACCTGAGTGAGCTCCCCAACCTAGATCTAATGCATCTTGTGACTAGGGTGAGAGTCTGCTGAGGAAGGGCAAAGGGAACTCTCTCGCAAACATTCATAGGTTCTACCAGCAGTCCAGGGAAGACAAGACCTGAGCAGGTACTTGAACCACCATGAGTATATGTTGACAGGCCAGTGAGTACACTGAGACTATCCAACTCTGTAGATCTCTGAGGTGTAGTCTGGCATGCTGCACCATGTAAATGCATGCTGCCATGTGTCCTAGAAGTTTGAGGCAGTTCCAAACTATGGTAACAGGGTGTACCTTTAGATCTAGAACAATGACCTGCATTGTTTAGAACCATGGCTCTAACAGGAAAGCCCAGGTCTTTGTAGAGTCCAGGATTGCCCTATGAATTCTATTCTTTGAACAAGGATGGATTTCTCTGTACTGATTAGAAGTGCCAACACATCAAAAGTGGTTTGAATAATGTCTACGTTGGAGAGTACCTGAGACTTGGTCTGGCATCTTACTAGGCAGTCGTCCAGATAAGGAAGAGAGAGTTATTCGCCTTGTGCAGTAATGGAGATTCTTCTAGATGTGTGTCCCTGTAGGTGCTCCACTTTAGGTGTTGATGCGTCCCTGCACTCGTAACCAGAGATTTATGGTAGTAGTGCCTGGTTGGGTCGCACATGCACAGTCCCCATCTTGTGCTGGTTCAGGCAGTTAACTGGTGCTGTGTGACCAACACCCGCCCCCATTCCTTCTCTTTTGCAGTCTGGTGATAGAACTCCAAAGCAGAGGGGAGGAGAGAGGGTAGTGGAGCACCCACAGGGGGACACATCTTGAAGAACCTCCGTTACTGCACAAGGTAAGTAACTTTCTCTTCTTCTTCAAGTAGTGTCCCTGTGGGTGCTCCTTCGATGGAAGTAGTGTCCCTGTGGGTGCTCCTTCGATGGAAGGAGGGGGCTTTGAAAGTCTGTGTGACCAAACAGGGTATCAAAAGATGCATGTTGTTGCATCCCATAGTGCTGTGTAAATGTGTGTGATGAGGTCTAAGTTGCGGACCTACAAATTTCTGCAATGGGAAAATTGTTGAGAAATGCTATGGAGGCTGATAGACTTTTGGTAGAGTGAGTACGGATCCCCGTAGTGGGTTGTCGTCATGTTGGAGATAACACAGTTTGATACAGTCTGATATCCATTTGGATAGCCGTTGTTTGGAAATGGTGTTGCCTTTTGATCGTTTGGTGATTGAAATGAACAGTTTTGGAGACTTGCAAAAAGATTTTGTTCTATGGATCTAAAAGGCTATAGCCTTGTAGACATCCAATGAATGTAGTCTAGATTGTCGTCTGTCCGTATGTGGTTTCGGAAAAAATGTTGGTAAGTATTGTGACAAAGTTCCTCCTCTATCTTGGTGGGTCTGTGCTTATTGGCGGATTTTTCTTGCCTCAGAGATTCACCATGTGGGTTGGGGAACAGCCCAGAGACATTCCCCTCTGGTAGAACCCACCGTCTAGGTCAATTGGGAGGTTTGGGGGGAACCCGGTCCCGCCCTCTAATCCGGGTTCCAGCCCAGGGCCCTATGGACTGCAGCTGTCTAGAGTGCCTCCTGGAACAGCTGCACGACAGCTACAACTCCCTGGGCTACTTCCCCATAGCCTCCTCCCAACACCTTCTTTATCCTCACCATAGGATCTTCCTTCTGATGTCTGTTAATGCTTGTACTCCTCAGTCCTCCAGCAGCACGTCCTCTCACTCCCAGCTCCGTACGCACACACCTCACTAACTGGAGTGAGAGCCTTTTTATACCAGGTGTCCTGATTAGCCAGTCTGTCCTAATTGATTCTAGCAGCTTCTTCTTCATTGGCTCCAGGTGTCCTAATTAGCCTGCCTGCCTTAACTGGTTCCAGCAAGTTCCTGCTTGTTCTGGAACTGCCCTTGTTACTTTACCCAGGGAAAAGGGATCTACTTAATCTGGAACTAATATATCTGCCTTCTATCACTCTTCTGTAGCCATCTGGCCTGACCCTGTCACAGTATGTAGGTTGGTTAATTGAAAGGATGAGACAACCTTAGGTAAAAACTTAGTATGTGGTCTGAAAGATACATTATCTTTGAAAAGGATTGTATAAGGTGGGTCTGTCATGAGAGTTGCTAGTTCCCACACTCTCCTGGCAGATATAATGGTCACTAGGAATGCAACCTTCATAGAGAGGTGTAGTAAGGAGCATGTAGCCATGGGCTCAAAAGGGGGCCGGTGAGGGTGTGGAGGACTAAGTTGAGGTCCCATGGCGGGTTAGGGTTCCTAACTTCTGGACAGGAGGTGGAGAGACAGTTTAGGAAACATTTAGTAAGCGGATGCGTGAAAACAGAGAATCCATCAACTTTATGATGAAATGTCATGAAGGCTGACAGATGTACATGGATCGAACTCATGGAGAGGCCCGTTTGTTTGAGTTCCAGTAAGTAATCTAAAATAAGAGGTAAGGGGGCTGACAGAGATGTAGTCTGTTTGCGTTGGCACCATGAGTCAAATCGCTTCCACTTATGTACGTATGTGAGTCGGGGTAGTTGTCCTATGGCTGTTTAATAATGTTTTGTACCTCTGAGGAACATGTCATTTCAGATTCTGAGAGCCATGTAGTAACCAGGCTTTGAGATGAAGTCTTTGGGGATCCGGATGGATGACGCGACCTGTGTCCTGCGATAGAAGCCAAGGCAGAAGTAGGAGTGTGTGTGGTGGACAGACTGCCATGTGGAGAAGATAAGGGTACCACGTTTGTTGCATCTATGTGGGGGTTATTAGGATCACTCTGGATCAGTCTGGTTTTATCTTGCGGAGTACATGGGAGAGGGGTGCAAGGAAAAGTGTATAGGAGGGGAGCATTTCACTTGATGAGGAAGGCATCGCCTAGACAGTGTCAACCAAGTCCTGCTCTGGAGCAGAATGGAGGCATTTGGGGTTTTATGTGGTTGCAAAGAGGTCTATTGTTGGGTACCCCCACATCTGAAAAATATCTAGGATTACCCACGTATTCAACTCCCATTCGTGGTCTCGATAAAACTTCCTGCTCAGGGTATCTGCCATGATGTTCCGGCAGCCAGGTAGGTATGATGCTATAACATGGACATTATGTTTGATGCATCATTGCCAAAGACGCATGGCTTCTACACATAAGGAGTGCAATCGCACTCCCCCTTATCTGTTTATGTAGAACATACAAGCTACATTGTCTGTAAAAATCTGTACTGTTTTGTTTTTGATTAGTGGTAGGAAGGGAGAACAGCTTGTAGTTCCAGCTGGTTGATATGAAGATGGGACTCTGCCGTAGACCACTGGCCCTGTATAGAGTGTGTTTTCAGATGTGCCCCCCAGCCTAGGAGGGAAGCGTCCATGGCGATGGTGAGCGATGGTGGATTCTGTAGGAATGGCACCCCCCCGCTGACATTGTCTGGCTTGGTCAACCTTAAAAGGGAATCCTAGACTGTATTGGGCATGATGATGAGCTTGTTTATGTTGTGCCTATGTGGGACATAATTTGTCCAGAGCCAGGCTTGTAGATACTGCATGTGTAGTCTTGCATGTCGGACAATGAAGGTTGTGGCAGCCACGTAGCCTAGGATTTGTATGCAAGTTCTGTCAGACACTTGTGGGCTGTTTTGCACTGTTGAGATCAAGGCAGTTAAAGTCAGAAAGTGTTTTGTTGGTAGGGAGGCAGTTGCTTCAAGGGAGTTGAGGTCTGCTCCAATGAATTCCAGGCATTGGACAGGTATTAGAATATAATTTTGTATGCTTATGTGAAGTCCTAAGGTGGTGAACATATTTATTGTACATTGGGTGGTGGCTGTAGCTATGTGCAGTGTTGATGCTTTCAGCAGACAGTCATCTAAGTAGGGGAATATCAGGATTCCCTCTCCGAGTAGATAGGCAGCTACTACGGCTAGTACCTTTGAAAATACCCAAGGCGTAGTGGAAAGGCTGAAGGGTAGAATGTTGTACTGGAAATGGTCCTGTGCTATTGTAAACTGTAGGAATTTCCGATGGGAGGAATGGATGGATATATGAAAGTATGCATCCTGGAGGTTGAGGGTTGAGAACCAGTCCCCGATCTCTAATGCTGGTATTATGGTGCTTAGTGTGATCATTCTGAATCACTGTGTTTTCACAAACTTGTTGAGTCACCCGAGATTGAGAATAGGTCTCCAACCTCCTGTTTTTTTCTGTGTGAGAAAGTAGTGGGAACAGAACCCCTTCCCTCTGTACTTGGTTGGTATGGGTTCTACTGTTCCCAGAGATATGAGATGGTTTACCTCTTCTCACAGAAGATGTTCGTGAGAAGGGTCCCTGAAGAGGGACAGTGAAGGGGGATAGGTAGGGGGTTTGGAGGTAAGGGGGATGGAGTAACCATTTGATTATTTCTACCCATCTGTCCATGGTAATGTACAGATTGGGTAGAATGGAAGTAGGCAATTTCCAAAAGTCTTGCCAGTTGTAGATGGTGTCAGCATTGAGAGAGATGGGATTCTCGAGCCCTCGACCAAGGTTTCAAATCTGTTGTCTAAAGGTTGATGGCTGAGAGATAGTAGTCAAAGCAGTGGATTGCCGTCTCCTCAAAGTTTTGTTTCCACCCCTGTTGGTCGTAGTATCTATTGCGGTGTGTGTACAGAGGGGGTCGGAATCTTTGAGGAGTTTGATAATTGCTCTGCCATCTCTTGTTCTTAGGTATGTGGATGCCCAGAGATCACAACGTGGCTTTTGAGTCTTTCAAAGTGTGCAGTGACTCATCCGTTTTGTCCGCAAAGAGTTTGGAGCCTTCAAATGGTAAGTTCTCTACGGTGGACTGTACTGGCTTTGGAAAATCAGATAGATGAAGCCAGGAGGCTCTCTTCATAATGACCGCTGTTGCTATGGATCTCAATGCAGCTTGTAGTGCTATTCTGGTGATGAGGTGGCCCTCTGTGATGAGTGCTTTGTACTGCTCTTTTTTGTCTTCTGGAATAAAGTTAATACATTCAGAGAGACTTGTGTAATTATTGTGATTTTTCCAATAGGGCCACATAGTTGGCAATTCTTAATTGTAAGGTTGCAGCCAAATATGCTTTGTGGCCAAATGGGATGAGCTGTTTCCAGTCCTTGTCATATGGGGTGTTTCTGTAGTATTGTTGTCTACCACATTCGGAATTTTGTTTTCTTTTGGTACTTGTTTACCAGCCTTAGATCTAAAATAGGCCTGAGATGCCACTTTGCCTTTGCATATAGGAAGTAAAGGGAATAAAATCCCTTCCCTCTGAACAAGATAGGAACTTTCTGTATGGCCCCCATGAGGAGTAGAGACTGACTCTCCTGAAGTAGCATGCTCTCAAGAGAGTGGTCCCTGAAGAGGGATGGGGAAAGAGGGTGGAAGTGGGGAACAGAAATACATTGAAGGGCGTATCCCAGTTCAACTGTGCTTAAGACCCACTGATCCATGGTGATGCAGGTGCAAGCACTTAGAAAGTGGGATAGATGGTTGGCTAAAACTGGGGTGGGGAGAGATGGCACTGTAGGGAGTAGCATAATGCTCTCGACTGAGGTGTCAAAATTGTTTTGATGACCCAGTTTGTCTAGAAGAAATGTCAGCTGCAAAGGAGGGTGAAGGAAAGGATGCCTCTTGTAACTTCTGCCCCCTCTTTTTGGACAGGTCTTGAGAATGTGGCAAGAATGTTACCTGCACACTCTAGGGCACCCCACCTTTACCCTTCTGTGAGCTCAAAGTGTAACCCAGTTAATTTAGGCACCCCCACCTTACGGCTCCGGGTGAAAAGCACCTACCTTTACCCAGTTCCTAGGGCTCAGGGCCACCCTTACCCAGACTCTAGGGCTCATGGCGTAATCTCCCGCGGTTTTGCTGAGCCTTTTACCAGTGAAAGAGCCTTACACAGTAATATCCTTAACCTCAGTTTATTAACAGTTACCAAAACAGAATACACACGCTAAATATACAATGCTCACCACTCCCAGTAAGGCAGATGAACTTTTCCTGATGGCCAGTCCAGACCAGGTTATCCAGGGGTCAGCTTCTGCACAACATAGCTGGCAGGGTGTTGAGTTCTGGCAGCTCTGGTCTTGGGCTGTGTCCTGGAGTTAGGTTCCAAAGAACTTCCTTTTGGACCCCAGTTTATATAGTTAAACATGAGTCCTGCTTAGCTATACCGTAACAATCATTTTAAACTAAAGTACTACAAAAAAAGTATTTTTCGCCAATTCTAACCCATTATGAAACAATTATTTAACCAGTCGTATCCCACCACCTTAGTTGATTTAAATCTTGCAAAGTTAGTTATGCAACAGACAGAAACAATCAAAGAATCAGACAGAAACCATACAGATAAACAATGGAGAAATAGGGACCACAAAGGCAAAACAATAAAGAAGTATAGATTTCACAAGCACAACTGTTGATAAGTGATTCCTTGCCAGACAGGATGCTATCAAACAAAGTTTTCTTTAACCATTGTGACAAAGCTCTGTCCTTGTCTCCATGGGTCCCACTTTTCCTGGCGGATTTTGCTAGCCTCAGAGGCTCACTGTGACCCTCCACATAGCCCTTCTCTCTCTAGAGGCAAGGGGCACAGGCTACTGAGCCATTTTCATTATAAGCCAGCGAGGGAGGTGAGGAGAAACTATCCTCCCTTGCACAGTCACTGTTGTCTCCCAGTCTCAGTGATTAATCAGAGGGAGGGGGAGCAAAGGGGGAAGCCCAGGCCCACCCTCTACTCTGGGCTCTAGCCCAGGGACCCTAATAGTATCAGCTATGGTAGGTGACCTTTTAGAAACAGGACACAAACAATTCCCTAGGCTACTTTCCTACAGCAGCCCCCACTTCCTCAAGCTCCCTTTCACCCTTACCTCAGGGTCTCCTTCCTTATGCCTGATATGGTGTATATTGCTCAGTCTCTCCAACAGCATAACTTTCTCCCACAGCTCCTGACATGCACGCCCACCTGACTAACTGGGAGGTTTTTAACTAGTTTCAGCCAGCCCCTGATTGGCTTCAGGTGTCCCAATCAACCTAGCTGTCTCCACTGCTTTCTGGAAGGATCTTAATTGGCCCCAGGTGTCTTGATTAACCTGGAGCAACTGCCATTTGGTTATCATGGTAACAGGGATTTGTTTAGCCTGGGGCTAACATACTTGTTCCTCACTACTTTCCTATAGCCATCTGGCCTTGCCCCGTCACAGCATCTTAAGATGGGTTGCTTTATCTGGTGATGGTGGGTACTATTAGGACAAGAGCACCTTCTTAACAGCTCAATATTATATTGTTTTGATGGAATGTGAGGATGTGGCTCTCTGCTTCTTAGCTTATGGTTGCTGCTGCTTACTGCAGAAAAAAGCCTCAGATCTTACAGAAGGTCTGAAGCTGGTGGGAATGCTGTGGGCTTTCTTTTTGCTGCTAGTCTATAGATCCCCAAAGACTTAAGGGTTGCCCTTGAATCCTTAAGACTATAAAGCGTCTCTTCTATTTTATTGGAAAACAGTAAGGGACCTTCAAAAAGAAGGTCTTGAATTGTTTGTTACACTTCTTAGGGAAGGCTGATGACTGCTGCCAAAATGAACAATGCATAGTGATGGACGAAGCCATAGCTCGAGCTGCAGTCTGTCTCATCCAGGTTTGCCTGCAACATTGTCAAGGCAACTAATTTGTCCTCCTCCACTATTACAGAGAACTCTTGCTTTGTCTCACCATGAGGCTTGTCTTTGAACTTCAGGATATTATCCCATAGGATGAAATTGTTGTGCCCGAGAAGAGCTTGCTGGCTCACAATCCTAACCTGTAAACTCCCTGCAGAATAAAAAGTTTCCTGCCAAAAAGGTCTAGCTTATTTGCTTTCTTTCCCTTTGGAGTAAGAAGCCTGGAGTCCCTGCCTCTCTTTTTCACTGGCAGCAGCAATCATCAGGAAGCCCGAGGAGGGTGGTTGTAGAAATGGATCCCTGTAAAGGAACATAATAGCTCTTCTCCACCCTTTTAGTAGCTGGAGGCAGGGAAGAAGGGGTCTGCTATAAAATCCTGACAGATTCCAGATTCCCCCTTAGAGGGTCCTTCAGAGGCAAAAATATCCATGAGCCTGTGTGACCTTTCCTGTACCTCTTCTGTTTGGATATCCAGAGCTGCAGCGACCATCCTCAACAAATCTGGATGAGCTCTGAAATCATCAGGAGGGGGAAAGGTAGACTCATTCCCTCTGCCTCATCAGGTGATGTCGAAGAATAGGCTAAGTGTGTTAGGAGGTCACTCCTCCAATTCCTCTACAGAAGAGTACTGAGCATGTGTTTCCATCTGCATGGTACTGGTCTTAGTACCAGGGGCAGGGCCGGCTCCAGGTTTTCTGCCGCCCCAACTGCAGGAAAAAAAAAAAAAAGCGGCGGCAGCACGATCGCACCACTCCACTCTTTGGTGGCAATTCGGCGGCAGGTCCTTCGCTCCGAGAGGGACTGAGGGATCCACTGCCGAATTGCCACTGAAGACCCGGATGTGATGCCCCAATAGTGTCTGGAGTGCCGTTCCTTGGTATTGGCCGCCCCAAGCACCTGCTTCTTTAGGTGGTGCCTGGAGCCGGCCCTGACCAGGGGAGAGAAGATGATGGCCTCCATGCAGATGCTCCTGGTGCCTAGCTGAGGTAGAAAGGTGGGAAGGGAGCAGAGAGGCTCTATAATGTGGAGGGAAGACCCCAGGGGTCCAACAGGGCCATTGGTACTGAGGTAGGACCCAGCTACGTGAGGCCACTGGCTCTTAGAGTGCTGAGCTGTGATTGGTACCACGGCAGGCAGGCACCCCACTGGAGCTACTGTGCATGCTTGGGGCAATAAAGGTTCAGCTTCAGAGTCTGATGAGGAGCCCCCTTCCGCACACCATGGGGGAACTGACCTGTCAGTACCTGAGAGCCAAGCTCTGAGTCTGGAGAAGGGGATACTGGTAATATCATTGCTGGCTTGCCTCTAGATGGAATCCTATTCAGAGGTGCCATGAGAGAAGTAGTGGTCAGTACTCAACAGTGCTCTGGGGCTGGACTTGGGATGGTAGAAGTGTGTAGTTCCAATCCAACTGTGTGAGATTCCTGAATTGCAGGAAAAGACGGCACTGACAGGTTATGGATATCCCTGGCTACCTCAAAAACCTCAGGTGTTGACAGCACAGGAAAGGGGTCCTGTGTCTGCAGTACCGAAAGGTATGCTAGGTCATTCAGAGATTGGTCTCAATGGACTCTTTCTGGGTTCTGGAGTCAGCAATCCCTCCTGGCTTATAGAGTGCTCCTGGGGGTACGACTTCTTTGAGCACCCCTCTGAGTCCTTGCGTCAACTCAGAGCCTTTGTAGTAGACTTGGAAGGCCCCACTACTGAGTCTTTAAGAAACTTATGCAGTATCTTCATAGGCACCAGTGATGTGGATCTACCTGTGGACTCAGTCAGATCAAGTCTAGCACTCCTGACTGACTTGGATGTTCTTGGTACCCATACAGAGTGGAAAAGTTCCAACAGTGGATGAAGCATAGACTCCCTAAGCTGGTACTCAAGTCAGACAGCCCTGTCCATTTTCGAGAAGTGTTTGAAACTGCTACAAATGTGACATTTGTCACTTACCTGAGCATCTCCCCGACACTTAAGTCAGCTGGGGTGTGGGTCACTCACAGCATAGACCTGTTACATGAACAACAGGCCTTAAAGCCAGGAGAACAGGGCATTAGTTTGGTACCAAACTTGGTACTCAACTGGGCATTGGTAACCCTACATTAAAAAAATACTAATCTATACTTATTCTTATAACTAACTATTTACAGATATCCTACAGATATACTAAAAACTAACACTACAGGTATTATATGCACTAAGGATGGGAAGATAAGTAGATACGAAGATCACATCAACAACAACAACCACTATTGCTAGAAGTAGGAAGGAACAGAGAGGGGTTGGGGACAGCGTGGTCCTCGATACCTGTGTGCAGTGGTACGAGGCAACAGAGGCCCAACGGGTACAGCTGAGGGAAAAATCTCTTGACAACTGTGCACAAGGCTCGTGCACATGTACAGTGCAATGGACATGTGCAATCACTTGAAGAAGAACACAAATTCTAGCTGTTTTTATGCATTCCATCTATAGTACATACTGTACATTAATTTCCATCTTCAGTAATTTTAATATGATGATATATCTGTAAATTCCGAGGTGTCCTATGTATCACCGAGGGCCTGATTGGGTCCACCATCCTTACTCGACATAATGGAGGGTTGCTGAAATGGGCCCTGAGTTCTTATATTAGATAAAGCTCCCACTATTTAATCACATATCTCATATAAAATTGCTTACATGTCTTACAACACATGCAAGTAATGTCAGGCAGAGACTAATGACTGCAGAATTAGACCCAAAGTTTATATCAATTACGTGCATGGTACAATAATTACCTGAATTATATTTCAAGCACTTGTGTGTTTGGGTGAATTAATCAGTTTTACCTGATGATTCAGCTTCTTGTTCTGAAGAATTGTCAGTCTTTTCTGTGTGAACATAAATATTAATATCTATTAACAGCGCAACACTAATTCATTTGTTTATATATAATTTAGTTAATTATACCTTTAGAATGCTTTTACATAACTCATGTTTACACAGCTCCAACTTCCATTCCTTCACAGCTCACATCCCCTACACCCAAATCATTCCCCACCCATTCCTTCCCAATACCCCATATCCTATATCTATTACAAAATATAAAATGTAGATAAAGTCAATGGCAAAGTATTATAGATGGATTGGTTGTGGAGGGTTATGAAGGTGTGTGAATTGGGTATGTGGAGAAAATATGGAAGAGACAGAGCTGGGTACTCAGTGTGTCAGAGTTGAGAATGAGTATGTGGTGTGGAGGGATTGGTCAGGTATTAAAGAAAAGTAAGTTGGATTGTGAAGGCTATGAGTTGAATGTGAAGGAAGTCTGAGACTGACATGGACATGTGGAGATTGTAAGGATGGTTGAATCAGGTGTGTGCCTCCTGGAAGCATAAAAGTTGCATATGTATCAACAGAATAAAGTCATTTGAAGTATTGCCAGCGTATGCACCACAGCCTTAGTACTTTTTTTCTTAACCACCTATGAAAAACTCTTGTGCTATAGAAAAAAAAAAGTATATGGAAACAGCAGACTTTTCACCAAAATGCATGCCTAACTCCTATCAAAAGTCAATAGGAATTTTTTTGCACATGGAGAAATGTAGCATTAGCATCAAAAGTACCTATCCTCACTGCTTTCAGAACAAACTGCAAAACTCACGTTTTCATTTTAGCTTTTCCGCAGAACAATAAATAAGAAGATTTAAAATATTCTGACAATGGAGATGAGAAAAGGAGAAAGGGAAAAATATATTTTCTTTTTTGAATATAAGGCACTTGGATAGCACATAATGGTTGTGGGACAAAATAGATAAATATTTCTTTACCTTTGCTGGTGTCAGATCTTGAATCTCTACTCTGCTCTTCCATGCTTCTTTCTTCCTCAGGCTTAGTGGCCTCACTTTCTTCATATTCATCTGTTTCTTTGTAACTACCAGTTTCTTGGGCATCTATTGTAGCTGTGAAATATCATTACATTTACAGAAGTCATAGCATAAGACAAAAACATATTTATTTGAAATTACTTCTTTAACCATAATTTCAGTAACTATTTGTCTTGAATAAAAACAGAAGCAAAATACTGTACCTGAAAAGGTTAAAAAACAAAACAAAACAGAAAAAGCATTTAAAAACATTATAAAGCACACTTGATGTGAGCATTTCTATAATCTTGATAGAGTGCAATGATTCTAAATATTGTCAAACTTAGATTTTTTTTTTTTTTTTTTTTTTTGAACACAGAATGTCCGTGAAATATGATGCAGCTGCTGGCTTCCACCCCACAACTTAGCATGCTGGTAGCCTCCGTGAAGCCAAGAACACTAGCAGCAGGGGCTTGGACAACAACAAGAGAGGAAAACACAACACCTGCAACCACTGGTCTCCTCCATGAAGTTAGAAATACCACCAGCCACCTCCACCATCCCCTCAACCCTCTTGTGTAGAAACATCATTTTCCCGCCTCAATTTTCTTGAGACTGAGATCTGATGAGAAGAAGGTGCCCGCCCTTTGTACCCTGTTCTGAGGACCTTTCTTTGTGTGCTGTGCCATGACAGCTTTGCTTTTCTGATCCCCATGTGCATGATGGCCAAAAAAGTAGAGTAAAGCTGTCAAGAGCTGCAGAGGTCTGGGATCATACTGGAGGTGTGAGCCTTGTGTTCTCAACTGTGATGGGCATAAGAAGATAAAGCAAGCGGGGACTGATATCTGTGTGAAAACCAATTGTTTAATACTTATTAACTATCACACTAGTTCATCATTGGGTCTTATTTAAAAGCATAGGGCAGTGGCTAACAGTGACCCTAGTTAGCAGCTCATAGTGTTTAGTACAGGTTGGTGATTAATAGAATCATTATGATCCATGTTCTAATCATGGAGGAGGCCCCTGACTTTTTTTGTAGTGGTGAGAAGCGGTAGGTGACTCAGCTGTCCTTGTTCTAGTCAGTCAATGTGAGTTCCATGTAGAAAGTTTGTAGAAACACACTTCACACTAACATTCTTTAGCTTCATTTAGTGCACAAAATCACTAAAAAGAAGAGGAGAGTGAGGCAAAAGATGATGAATGGATATAGGACATTCTCATTAGTGGGCTGATGTCTCAAAACCTTATGTAAAGCTCATCCAAATTTGAATAGTTGTTTTCATTGGTTACTTAATGTACTCCTAAAAAGAAGAGGGTTACTCACCTTGTGCAGTAATTGAGGTTCTTCGAGATGAGTGTCTTGTGGTTGCTCCACTGCAGGTGTCGGTGTGTCCCTGCATCATAGATCGGAGATTTTCGGTAGCAGTGCTCAGTCAGTGCACGCATGCATAGTAGTCATCTTGCAGAGCCGTTGGCACCTCATCTAGCACATGCATGACCCAACCCCTTCAGTTCTTTCTCTACTGCAGAGCTCTTTTAGCGAACTCTGAAGTGGAGGAGAGGCGGGTGCCTAGTGGAACACACATCTAAAGAACCTCAGTTACTGCACAACCCTCTCTTCTTCTATGAGTGATGTCCCTGTGAATGCTCCACTTCAGGTGACTGTAGAGCAGTGCCCCACTGTTAGGGTGACCAGATGTCCCGATTTTATAGGGACAGTCCCGATTTTTGGGTCTTTTTCTTATATAGGTTCCTATTACCCCCCACCCCCGTCCCGATTTTTCATTTTTGCTGTCTGGTCACCCTACCCACTGTGGATGGAAGGGGCTTCAGATTCGCATATGTTGTTGCAGAGAGCATAGTAAGGCCTATTATAGCATCTGACATAGAACTTTGAGTGATGGCATAGTGATGTGCAAAGGTATGCACAGAAGCCCAGGTAGCTACCCTGCATATGTCAATTAGAGGTACATTGTTCAAGAAGGCTATAGACATTGCTATGGAATGTGTGGAGTGGTATCTGATCCCTCATGGGTGTTTTGTGTTATGCAGTCAATAGCAAAGTTGGATACATGTAGAGATCCATTTGGATAGTCTCTGGGTTGATATTATGCATCCGTTGGAGCGTTGTGGAAATAAACAGCCTTGGCGATTTCCAGAAGGGCTTGGGGTTCTGTCCAAGTAGAACGCTATGGCTCGCCTGATGTCTAGTGTATGTAGAATGACCTCTTGTGAGTTCCCATGTGGTTTGGGGTAAAATGTGAGGAGGTGCATGGGTTGATTTATATGAAAGGATGTTAATATTTTAGGTAAAATTTTTGGGTGTGGTCTCAACGTGACTTTGTCCTTAAAGAATATGACATGGGGGGCGGGGGGGGGGAAATCAGCCATTGGTGTCCCAATCTCACTCACTCATCTAGCTGAGGTGATCATGACCAAAAATGTGACTTTCATAGATAGATGAAGGAGTAAGCAGTTCGCCAAGGCTTCAAAAGGTGCTCTGGTGAGGCATATAAGCACAAGGTTTAAAACCCATGTGGGTGAAGATTGTTGGACTTCCGGGTAAATATTCTGTATGCCAGTGAGAAAGTGTTTAGTGACTGGGTGTGGAAATATGGAGGGTCCCTCAAACTTAGGGTGAAAGGCTGTAATAGCCACTAGGTGAACTTTAATTGAGCTTATGGATAAGTCTGATTCCTTCAGTTCCAGTATGTAGTCCAGTATGAACGGGAGTAGTGCTGTGACTGCAGTCAACTGTTTTTGTTGGCACCATAGTGAGAATCAATTCCATTTTTGGAGATAAGTATTGCGAGTGGTGGATCCCATGCTATTTAATAACATGTTTCACTTGTTCTGAGCAGGCTAATTCGTCATATTGGAACCAAGTAGGAGCCACACTTTGAGATGAAGTTTCTCCAGATTTGGGTGCGGTGTCCTGCTTTTGTTCTGTGAAAGGAGATCCGCCCACAGTGGAAGAGTTCATGGGGCACAGACCACTATGCGCATCAGGTAAGGTTACTATGTCTGTCTGGGCCACATTGGAACTAATCAGTATGATATGGGACCTGTCAGTCTGTATCTTGTGAATTACTTGCGAGATTAGTGGTATCGGTGGGAATGCATATATGAGTGACGCATCCCATGGAATGAGGAAGGCATCCCCCAGTGACTGGGATCCCAGTACTTCCCTGGAGCAGAACAGTGGCCACTTTAGCTTATTGATGATGCAAACAGGTCTACAGAGGGAAAATCCTATTTCTGGAATACTGACTGGAGGACTCTGTTGTTTATTTCCCATTTGTGCTCCTGGGAGAAATGTCTGCTTAGCATGTCCTCCATCATGTTCTGGCAGCTGGGGAGGTAGGATGCTGTGATGGTTACATTGTGGAGTATGCACCAGTTTCATGGCCTCGGTGCATAGTGAGTGGGGACGAGCTCCTCCTTGGCAACTGATATAGAACATGGATGCTATGTTGTCGGTCATATCTGGATTGACTACAGCTGGTGAGCTTGGTAACCCCAGCTTTAAGGCTGCCCCCCAGGGGGACAGTCCTCGAGCCAGGGGCCCTGTAACCCACGATCCCAGCAGCCTGCTAGGCGGGCTTTGAGGAGTGGAGGAAACATGGAATTGGGAACAATTTTTTAATGGAATATCAAAAATTTCTAGCAACATTGAAATTTTCATCTCTAAAATTTTGATTTTGCAGAAAATGAATTTTTTGTGTTGGAAAATCATTCTGATGGAAAATTCTTGACCGGCTTTAGTCAGAACCATATTTTGAAGCTCCTTAGTGCATAACTATCACCCTCAATTCTAGAATATTTATATTCAATGTTCCACTTTGCCATTTCCCTCATTTGATCCCCATGTATATAACATTTAGTTAATATTTAACATATGACTTCCTTAATATTCTAATTACAGTTTTTCTGGAAAAGATTCTGGCTTGAAAATAAAACTGTGGAAAAGAACACAGCTTAATACAACATAGCATACCCATAGAGTAGACACAGCTGGGTAAAACAGTGAAGCCCAAAGAGAAATCCCATGCTTTGTGTAATTACTTTCCAGAACAACTTTACAACTCTATAACCATGATGCCTTTTATATGTGCTGATAGAGGGTTTAAAACATTCCCAAATAGTAGCTGCTTTATTTAACTAACCTAAAAGCAAACAAGACAGCCCAAAAAGCTGGGAAACACCTTATTCACCTTGCTCTTTTAACATTTTTTCTATTTCCAGCTTATTTTTCACTTTTGAAATAGCAACATCTATTGCATCAATACGAGCTTGCTCAATGATTTTTTTCCTTGCTTCTTCCATACATGGTTGAATAAGTTTGTCCATATCAAGAACCTAAAGAAAATATTTGAAAACATAAAAATAAGTCTAAATAATTAATCGTAATAAAATTTGATACATAGATGAACATATGCACAGATTCAGGCACAGATCACGCAATTCTGTAACAGTCAGTTACAATAGTAATTGTATTTGGAAAAACTGCACAGATTTCAGTGAAAGCGGCATTTGTCTCGTAGTTTGTTTGTGCAGTGAGTTACTTACAAGTTGTTATGAATTTTTCTTCTCTTATGTGCAAAAGATAAGACACAGACTCCCCACACAGTTAATGTAAATAACTGACAACTATCTTCCCCAGTAAGGGAAAAATTAGGAATATCATAATTGTAACCTCCAAAATAGGTTACTTTCCTGTAACTAGATTTCACAAAATTACTGCATTTTTTCCACAAATCCATACATTTTGAATGTGTGCCCTAATGACCCACTAAGAACATAAAGCTACACCTCTACCCCAATATAAAGCTGTCCTCAGGACCCAAAAAGTCTTACTGCGTTACACTGCTCTACAGCCAAAATGCTTCTGAAATAAATGTAGTCAAACTTTACTAATTCTGGGTCACTGAGAACGAAAATGATGCTTAAAATTGTTGATTGGCTCTAGTTTTCAAGATATGCTATTGGGTCAGTATATATGACCTTTGACTTGGGAATGGCGGAGGATAAATGAGTTATAAAGGGAAGGGATCTCAATTTAAACCAGAAATGACTAAAATACATTTTTGACTGGATCTATGAATAAATCTATGACTGGGTTTGGACAGTACCTGCTTTTTAGGCAAAGCAATGAATGATGCAATCTGAAGCTGGTATTGCATCATACATGATATGAATTGCATCATGTTATTCCTAGACATCATGGATGATCCAATCATAACGAAGCTTACATCACTCTGCTGGACAAGTTGCCCTATATCAGCTCTAGAAATCATACAGTGTCGTGCTCTCTTATTTGTCAGTGTTTGATTTTGCAAAGGGATACATTTCTGTTTTAGCCAAAGTGAGCAGAGATGCCTCGTACTTGTGTGAACAGTGCAGATAACTTCTGCTATGTTTGTGGTGAAGTGAATTTTGCATCACAAAAGCGCAGTATAACCACTATGGTTAAGAAAGCCTATCACCTTTATTTTGATTGCAAAATTGGAGATCAGGACAAGAGGTGGGCCCCACACATATGCTGCAACACTTGTGCAACAAATCTTCGCCAGTGGTTGAACAGGAAAAGGAAATCTATGCCTTTTGCAGTGCCAATGATTTGGAGAGAGCCAACAGATCATACCAGCAATTGTTACTTCTGCATGGTGCCTCCGGTTGGGAAAGGTGTGTCAAAGAAGAAAAAGTGGACTGTGCATTATCCAAACATTCCATCAGCTATACACCCAGTACCCCACGGAGAAGGACTGCCGGTTCCTGACACACCAGAATCATTCTCACTTGAGTCAGACGAGGAAGAGGATGAAACTTCTGGTCCTGAACCATCAATGTCACAGGACCCACATTTTCTCCCATCCTCCTCCTCTGAACCACACCTCATAACACAAGGTGAACTGAATGACCTTGTCAGGGATTTGGAACTACCCAAGAGTAAGGCAGAGCTGTTGGGCTCCAGACTACAGCAGTGGAATCTCCTGGCAGGTGATGTTAGGGTTTCCATGTTCCGTGACCGTCAAAAGGATCTTGTCCCATTCTTCTTCATGGAAGGTGATCTTGTAGCCTGCAACAACATCAATGGTGTGATGGCAGCCCTCAACATCGTTCACGATCCAGATGAATGGAGGCTGTTTATTGATTCATCGAAGACGAGTCTTAAAGCTGTTTTACTGCATAACGGCAATGTTTTGCCATCAATTCCAGTTGGTCATGCAGTCCATATGAAGGAAACCTATGACAACATGAAACAACTTTTGAGGTGCATAAACTATGACCAACATCAGTGGCAGCTTTATGGCGATTTGAAGGTTGTTGCTCTCTTGCTTGGTCTGCAGACTGGATACACAAAGTACTGCTGTTTTCTCTGCGAATGGGATAGTCATGCAAGAGATTCCCACTACATCAAGAAAGATTGGTCACTCCGACAGTCATTGGAGCCTGGAAGAAAAAGTGTTCAGCATCCACCACTTGTTGAATCAAGGAAGATTTTGTTACCGCCCTTACACATCAAGCTGGGTCTGATGAAGAACTTTGTCAAGGCCATTGACAAAACACAAGCAGCTTTCAAGTACCTCCGTGGAAAATTTCCAAGGTTAAGTGAAGCTAAGATAAAGGAAGGTGTCTTTGTTGGTCCTCAGATTCGTGAACTTCTTCGAGATGATGCATTTGACCATGCACTGCGTGGCAAGGAAAAGACGGCATGGAAAGCCTTCCAGTTAGTGGCAATAAATTTCCTCAGAAACAACAAGGCAGACAACTACAGGTTGTTGGTGGAAAACCTCCTCAAGGCATACAAAAGCCTTGGTTGCAACATGTCACTAAAGATACATTTTTTGCACTCTCATCTAGATTTTTTTCCACCGAACTGTGGAGCAGTGAGCAACGAGCACAGCGAGCGATTTCACCAGGACATTGCAACAATGGAGAAACGCTATCAGGGCAAATGGAGCCCATCAATGCTTGCAGACTATTGCTGGACAGTGACAAGAGATGGTCCATTTAATGAATACAAGAGACAAGCTAAGAAGCGCCGAGTAGACACTGAATAGGACTAAACTATGTACATAATAGTTTTTTGCCTTTTGTTTCATAATAAATTTTATTTATATAACCCTTTTGCTGATTTTTAAAGTGTTACATAAACAGGACAGGTGAAATATTATCATGTAAAGCAACCATAAACACATGAAAAGACCTAAGTTTACAATTTATGATTAAAACTCTACTATCTACACAAAACACTTGCATCTGAAGAAGTGAGGTTCTTACCCACGAAAGCTTATGCTCCCAATACTTCTTTTAGTCTTAAAGGTGCCACAGGACCCTCTGTTGCTTTTTACAGATTCCGACTAACACAGCTACCCCTCTGATACTTACTATCTACACAATATACATAGACATAAAATGTAAAAACTTAAATATCTTAGAAACAGTAACCAGTTGTTTTAATTGTCATATCTGAATTCAGCACATCAAAATACATAATAAATAGCACATTTTATCTCTGAAGCAGACGACTTCTCAAAAATTGTAGACCAGTGTTATAGGTGAAACCGCGTTATATCAAACTTGCTTTGATCCGCCGGAGCGCGCAGCCTCCCCCCCGCTCCCCGGAGCGCTGCTTTACCGCGTTATATCCGAATTTGTGTTATATCGGGTCGCGTTATATCGGGGTAGAGGTGTAATTAAATGGTCTCAGCATCTCTCTCAAGAAGATATGTAGGGGGAGAGAAGTGTGATCCAAACCCTGCAATGTGCTGAGTGCCTGCTGAGAACCCTCTAACCATTATAATCAATGGGAGCTGTGGATACTTAGCACCTCTCAAACTCTGGCCTTGTATTTTTAAGATACAAGATTAAATTTTGTTTCAATTTTCTTTATATTCTCCAATAAGGGCTGCCTTACTAGTCTATAGTCATACAGTCACAACATGTATACAGTTAAAATAAGGAAAGATATTATACTAGTAAAAATAAATTACTACATGAAAGTATTAAGGTATACTACACTGCATAGTAAACCCAAACTCTGACTATGTTTAAGCTCAAGCCCTCTAACACATTCCAGTATCCTCTCACAACGCGGGCTGGCTGGCTCACCCAGGGGTATAAGTATGACCCCATGTTCTGCTGTAGCATGCATCCAAGCCCACACATTTAGCAGTGAAGATGGCAGTAGCAGAAGCCCAAGTTGCAAGGCTTGTGTTCAAACATGCCAGCAAGTTAAAGAAGTATGGGCTGGATGAATGGACTATAAGTTGGATAGAAAGCTGGCCAGATCGTTGGGCTCAATGGGTAGTGATCAATGGCTCCATGTCTAGTTGGCAGACGGTATCAAGAGGAGTGCCCCAAGGTTGGTCCTGGGGCCAGTTTTGTTCAATATCTTCATTAATGATCTGGAGGATGGCATGGACTGCACTCTCAGCAAGTTTGCAGATGACACTAAACTGGGAGGAGTGGTAGATACGCTGGAAGGTAGGGATAGCATACAGAGGGACCTAGACAAATTAGAGGATTGGGCCAAAAGAAATCTGATGAGGTTCAACAAGGACAAGTGCAGAGTCCTGCACTTAGGACGGAAGAATCCCATACATTGCTACAGACTAGGGACCAAATGGGCTAGGCAGCAGTTCTGCAGAAAAGGACCTAGAGGTTACAGTGGATAAGAAGCTGGATATGAGTCAACAGTGTGCCCTTGGTGCCAAGAAGGCTAATGGCATTTTGGGCTGTATAAGTAGGGGCATTGCCAGTAGATCGAGGGACGTGATCATTCCCCTCTATTCGACATTGGTGAGGCCTCATCTGGAGTACTGTGTCCAGTTTTGGGCCCCACACTACAAGACGGATGTGGAAAAATTGGAAAGAGTCCAACGGAGGGCAACAAAAATTATTAGGGGGCTGAAGGACATGACTTATGAGGAGAGGCTGAGGGAACTGGGATTGTTTAGTCTGTAGAAGAGAAGAATGAGGGGGGATTTGATAGCTGCTTTCAACTGAAAGGGGGTTCCAAAGAGGATGGATCTAGACTGTTCTCAGTGGTACCAGATGACAGAACAAGGAGTAACGGTCTCAAGTTGCAGTGGGGGAGGTTTAGGTTGGATATTAGGAAAAACTTTTTCACTAGGAGAGTGGTGAAGCACTGGAATGGGTTACCTAGGAAGGTGGTGGAATCTCCTTCCTTAGAGATTTTTAAGGTCAAGCTTGACAAAGCCCTGGCTGGGATGATTTAGTTGGGGATTGGTCCTGCTTTGAGCAGGGGGTTGGACTAGATGACCTCCTGAGGTCCCTTCCAACTCTGATATTCTATGATTCTGCCAATGATATCCCACATTTCTCTCCCCCAACTTCCCATGTGATTCCTTGAATCGGAAGCAATGTCCTGGTTTAAATACAGCTCCTGGGCATTTAACTCTTCCCTTTCCATGCTGACTGTTTGATTGTTTACACAGTTAAGCCTTGCTTATTGCCCACCTCCCAGCACACTACTAACTGGCCAGAAGAACACATCAACATACTGGCCAAGCTGTGGTGTGAGGAGAGCAAGATCCATTACTTTGGGAGCAGTACTAGAAACCTGCATGTTTATGAAGCCACAGAGGCTGGTGGCACTGGGGATCCACCATACTGATAATCAGGCCTGGGAACAGAGTAAGTACCACAAGACTGCCTATTGCAAAGTGAAGGATGGGACTGGTGTGTCAGGGAACAACTCAGCTCGCTACCCCTACTACAAGGAATTTGATTGGTTGTTG
Source organism: Trachemys scripta elegans (assembly GCF_013100865.1). NCBI lineage: Eukaryota > Metazoa > Chordata > Testudines > Emydidae > Trachemys > Trachemys scripta. Next base: position 122,423,446 of record NC_048300.1, on the reverse strand, counting down.
GGAATTGCACACAGCACATGGACAGTATTCAGAAGAAAAACTAATGTTCCTCCAACACTAGGAGATACATGGATTGTGCTGTTCCAGCCAAGGAATGCTGAGAATTATCAGGAAGAATGGGGAGTGGATCACACTGAAGCAGATTGTTTCTTGGTGCCTTACCACTATGGCCTTTAAAGGGATGGTCTCCTGAGTCACTGGTCCTGACAATAGGAGTGACCCATCAATCATTTCTACCAGGTCTGGTGTGGGTTTCGGGTGGAGGGGGATCTGAAGGGTTTGGGCTCCCTTAGCATCTATAAAGTTGGCAGCAGCCCCACAGTCTATCATTGCTCATTGTGGGGGAATCTGCTGCACCTGCCCCAACACCTGCAACTGTAGAAGCAACTGGAAATGCAGAGAGGTATCATGGTTCCCAGGTTGGGTTCTGCTTGAAGGCAGTGGGATGGTTCCAGAGCATGGAGTTCTGGTGTTGCCCAGGCCAGACATGCCTACTGAGCTGACTCATGTTGCAGGGAGTGTGCAGACCCAAAATAGCTTAGCTGGATTTGTTTGTGGGCTCAGAGCATTTCTGGTATTGCAGAATGGATAAACAAGTTCTCCCACAATACAACATAAACCAAGCTCTAGAGTCACTACAGCTAGCAAAGGTGCTAAGAACCCTAGGCTATACCCCCAGAAGCTACAGCATCATATATATCAGTGTACCACAGTATAAACATGTTGGCCTGGATAAAGGGCAGATATGAGGTGTGTGTATCAATGCAAAGTACATGCTCAAAGATGAGCTTGGAAAGCATGGGTTTGCATGCGCAGGTACACAAATATGGGTCTACTATGTGGTGTGGACATAGCCTTTGTGGAATGAGAGGGTGGCATGTATCACTGTTTGAGATCAGACATATCGATAGTATTCACATCAAGCTGCTGTGACTAAAGACAATCTGAACAATATGTACTACTTTTAAACAGAAGTGAAGAGCATACGTATAGTATCTTGCATCTAACATCCTTACTACTATTCAAATAACATTCTAAAATCTGGAAATCTAACCCTACAAGTTACTTAAAAATATTTATATATACCCACCTTTCCTTTATATTTGTTTGCAATCCAGTTACAAAGAGTTGTTTTTCCAGACAATGGAGGTCCAAATACTACTACTTTACAAGGAGGAAGTGGCATAGGTGGTAGCAGATAGGGACGTGGATTCAACATAAATTCTCTCAATGCTTCTTGAGATGAAAATAAATACATTTTACCTAGGAAACTTTAAAAAAATTGAAAAATATACATGGTTAATCTTAAAACATAGATCTAACACCCAAATCATACCAAATTTTGCTTACCTGACAGCTAAATCTGGAAGCCCCATTACAATGTTACCCTCTTTTAAAGCTACAGGACATGCTCGACCCCACCTGCTTCTACACCATCGGTATCTAGGTGCTATTATTTTGAAGGATGAAAGAGTCCGGAAAAGTTCATCCTGTTAATTAGAACAACAATAAAAGTATATGTACTTTTTTACCTATATTTTGTACATGCCCTATTTTGTGTGGTTTATCATTTTGAAATATTTTCTAAGAAAGTGAGTATACCCTTCTTAAAGAATTGTTGCATTGTGCTTAGTAGCTATTTTAAAACCAAAATATGTGAATTCATTAAGTTTTTTTCAGACTAGCAGTACTCCACTGTAAGGAATAACTATCTGAGATATTTAATTTTTAAACATAACCCTGTTTTTTAAAAAATGATTTGTAGTAAAAACGAATATATACATTTTTAAAAGAGCATGAAGCACTAATAACTTACATTATATCTTCAGAGCTGGCATTACTAAAAGACTCAATAATAAAGCGAGTCATAGGAGAAAGAGAAAATCTTAAATACATTGGGCAGTACAAGTAATCCTTAGCTAAAGAGATTGGTATCGGAAGGGCAAAGAGACCAAAAGCTGAGGAGAAACACCTGAGTTCTAGGTTTGTGGAATGGAAATGCCAATTATGATATATCAATCATTTGACAGAACTATTTGCAAGACATATCAAACAGAGGATGGGAAACATATCCATTACCAAAATTACTTTTTGTCTTTCTCAATACACAGGAATCTTACTCATTGACCATTCACAGGATCTATTAAAGATGTATTCTGTGAAAATATATTTTTTTCTGTAAAAGTAACCATAGTCAGGAAGGTCTCACTAGCAACTTATCAAATCTTTGATGATTTGGTGACACAACAGGAAAGATCACTATGCATACTTATTAGTATAAAGGATGTCAAAGGATATCATACTGATGAGCCCTAAGAATTTTCTGTCTGTAAGACATCTATGTTCTCAGTTGCACATAGAAGGGGCCCACAGGACTTCTCTTTTTCAGGAGATCTCCCTACAGAAATCACACTATAGATGAAGATAGAAGAGGTCAACACTAATCTACCTTATTTCTACTTTAATGTGGAAAGTAAAATGTATCTGCTTTTAGGAACTGAAGCACATAGCGTTTTTATTTTTGTTTTTTATCAGATATGTCACAAAGCTTCCAGGGGAAAAATGGAAATGGTATGAAACCAGCCTGCTGATGGGATTTTTATCCTTTGACCAAATTTTCTTTCAACAAATCTTTTTTTATGAAGGATTTTCTATAGGTTTTTTTCAAAATAGCTTCAGTCCAAAGCCTTCTTAATCAGATCCTTTTTACGATTGAAGGCATATGCTTCCCATACTTGTTTTATCCAGGGATATTTACTAAAGTTCTGATCTGTACATGGGTAGGTGTGAAACTCATTTTTTAAATCCACTTCTTTGCCACACTAGCATACTGTAGATGCCTCCACTGCTTGAATTTATAATATTTGATGATAAAGCAGAGCATCTAAAACAAAGTTATCATAGTCAAAGTACATAATATAAAGAATAATGCACAAATACTGTAATTACTGCAAGCAATCAAATTTCTAGAAATGCAAATTTCACACTTACAGTTTCCATCCCCTCTGAGAGCTCTTCTTCTGGGTTTTGAAGTCTGGTTATAAGAGCTCCATTTCGAAGGCCCATGGATTGAAGCCGGGCTATCACTGACTAAAGAAAAAAATTATTTTGAATAAATTAACATTTAAAATTGCTTTTGTGATCTGAAAAAATCCTTGATGTGTTTGAAAATTATAACTTGGTATTTATATATTGCCAGTATACACAGCATTGCCCAGTAGTACAGCCAGGGGCCCTGTTACATATTCAGCAGAGTTCCCATTGGATGTTCAGGGGGATAGACCATGCAGAAACCTCTTACTCCAGCCCTAACTTTCCTGCCTCTACTCATGAAATGAGTCCCAGACTTGTAAATGGTCTAGAGCTGGGGAGGGATAGATAATACTGCAAAGGCTTTCTGCTCATTAGGGAGTGGGTGAGACCTGTATGCAAAGGGTTTTCATGATGTGTGATAAAAGGGGTGAGGAGAGAATTTAAATGATTTCCTTTGGTGATTAGAATCTGTTTATAGACTTGGAAGTTAGTACAAGTCTTTGTTATTCATTAAGCAAAAATACATTAAAAAAGAAGCCTGTCAATGGGAATTAACTGATATTACAATGTATCTAAGACACAGGCTCCTGTCCTAGGTATAGGAAGTATGCATGCAAATATTCTTGAGATCAAGAAAGCAATTTTTGCCATGATGAGCATATAATGAGCTTTGCCATTATTCAGGGGTGGGTAGAAACAGATTGTGGGTATTATTACATAACCAGATGATCTTTAATATATTTATTCATATTGAATCTCTCTATTTTACTGTTTTGATATAAATTTGGGCCCCAATTCTGCAAACACACACATGCTTAATTTTATTACTATAAGTAATAGTAGTAGTAGTAGTAAAGTTCTAGTAGTTCAAGTAGTAAAGTTAAGCACATGTATAAGTGCTTACTGGACCATGGTCCTAATTTGTATTCAGGGGAGTGAGAATATGGTGAAATGGCAGTGATGGAGTACTGTCCATGAGATTGAAGACACTCCCATTTTTTTCATTTTACACCTTCCCGTCGCTGCCCCATGTTGCAACAACCACCCATCTGGCCGAAGCACAGGACAGGACTCCCATCATTGCTCATTAACACCGCTTTTTAGTTAGGAGGAAAGTTGGCTATAAAGTGACATGAGAATTTAACTTCAACTACAGGGGCTAAGCACACAGACTCCATAGAACTTCTGGGAAATGGAAAATACCATCCAGAAATGTAATCCATGTCTCGCTTTGCAATGCTAAGCAATGCCACAATGCTATTAAAAATGTCTGAACTAGTTTTTAGGTTAAATTATGCTAAACTAATTCATAAAATATATTTTATTGAATAATAATTGAAAAAAATTAGTAAAGTATAATCCCATTTATCCAAAATCTCCACATTAATTGAATCCCTTTCCTGTCCCCTCTGTATCTCATGCTGGGGGACAAGGAAGGGATTTGGATAATACAGAGGTTCAGATAATAGAGCAGTGGCCCCCCCGACTGGACTGTAAGGAGGAGGAAATCCATGGTATGCCCACATCTTGAAAACTATGTGCAGATGTGGTCACCCCATCTCAAAAAAGATATATTGGAACTGGAAAAGGTTCAGAAAAGGGCAATAAAAATTATTAGGGGTTTGGAACAGCTGCCATATGAGGAGAGATTAATAAGACTTGACTTTTCAGCTTAGAAAAGAGACGATTAAGGGGGGAATATGATAGAGGTCTATAAAATCATGACTGGTATGGAGAAAGTAAATAAGGAAGTGTCATTTACTCCTTCTCATAACACAAGAACTAGGGGTCACCAAATTAAATTAGTAGGCAGCAGGTTTAAAATAAACAAAAGGGAGTATATTTTCACACAACATCCAGTCTGGAACTTCTTGCCAGAGGATGTTGTGAAGGCCAAGACTATAACAGGATTCAAAAAAGAACTAGATAAGTTCATGGAGGATAGGCCCATCAATGGCTATTAGCCAGAATGGGCAGGGATGGTGTCCCTAGCCTTTGTTTGCCAGAAGCTGGTAAATGGGTGACAGGGGATGGATCCCTTGATGCTTACCTGTTCTGTTCATTCCCTGTGGGACACCTGGCATTGGCCACTGTCGGAAGACAGGATATTGGGCTAGATGGACCTTTGGTCTGACCCGGTATGGCCGTTCTTATGTAAGACAAGCCCCAAGCCATGGTAGAGGCCACCCTGCTGCTGAATGGCTCCTGTAGCAATGCAGGAAACCCTCTGCAGCCCAGATGTCACAGCCCCATTCCCTCCCTCCTATGACATCTGGGCTGCAGAGGGCTCTCTGCTCTGCCGCAGGGCTGCTGACACCCAATCCCTGCAGGTGCAAGGAGGGAAGGCTGTAGTCCTGGCAGGGCAGCGTAGAGGCTGGCTGGGGGTCTCTGATCTGCCCTAACCTTGCACCTACAGGAATTGGGTATCACTAGGTCTGTGGCAGTACAGGGAACCCTCTGAGGCCCGCTGTCATGGGAGTGAGCAGGGCAGAACAGGAATCCCAGTTTAGGACTGCCAGGAAGAGGAGGACGAGCTCCCAGCTGTGGGGCAGGCCCCCCTGCTGCTGAATGATTCCTCCCTTCTCCATTATCCAAACTCTCAATTATCCAGATAAAATCTATACCCCCCCCCCCCGGCTATCTGGATAATCAGAAGTATAATGTAAATGCTTTTATAACTTCATCCATGCTAATAATGGTGTTTGTCAATTTAACAAATTACATTAAATGATGACGATGATAACCTGATGCAACATGATATGGCTTGTTGCTAAGATATGGAATGTTTAGTAAGCATAATCAGATTTCTTTTGGCAGTAACAAGTGGAACAGGCATCCCAAAGAAGTTATTTTCTAGCAATAGTGTCATGACTTATAGAGCAATAACGTTGCCAATATCATCTTAATAGAGATGATAGCTACAGCACACAGGTTCTTTTCTAGTGTAAATTGTCTTAGTTTATGTGCAGTGTACTTACTGCAAAGAGCTCATTTGGGTGCTTATTTCCATCCAGTTCAATAAGATACTGAGAATCTTGCTCAGCCATCATGTCCTGTATGTTTAAGAAAAAAGACACATATACACCCTTTAACTGAGTATGACCAACAATTAATGACATTGGGTCTGATCCTGTTCACATTGAAGTCAATGGCAAAACTCACATGAATTCCCATGGCAGTAGGATTCAGTCCATAGATTAAAAACAAACAGCATTTAGACTGCATGACTAAAAGTCATGGGTATCAATCCAAGGCTTCTGGAAAGGAACTTCTATTTTAATAGTGAAAATTAAATATCTTGAGAATTTCAAAATTATAGTTACAGTGAGGTCATAGATCAAATAAAAAATCCTAGATCAAGCCCAACATATTTTTAAATATCTAGAGAAAATAAGCTTAAAGATGATATGACCATGAACTCCTAATAGTCTCTGATATAACTTTCCACCCATAGTAGTCTAGACTGCCAAGGTTGAGAGTCCTAATTGTCCTTAAGTTTATCAGATGAGTCATAGACGTCACTGCCTGGAGACCGGAGTTCTAAACCTGGTCCTGACACTGAATTTCTATGGGAACTTGAACAATTTACCTTTCTTAGCCTCCGTTTCCTCATCTGGAAAATAGGGATAATTGTGTTTATCTATTTTATAGGGATGTTGTGAGGCATAGATAAACAATACTTGTCAAGTGGTAACTGCAAAATATTGTTGCCTCTTGACCAGAGTAGTTGGTCAATATTTGGGGCATTGCTAGGTTGTTTCCTTTAGGAAGATAAAATGATGATAGAGTCAGGTGTTTCTTTGGCGCAATAGTGTTTATTTACAAAGAAGGTATACAAAGTCCTGTTTCCCTGAACACAGTAGAAACAAACAAGAGTCAGTTTCCTTGCTTCACAATTTCCATGCCTACCTTTCCAGCCACTACTCTGCCCAAAATAAGCTCTTTCACTTGGGTTCCTCTCAGGGCCAAACTGACACTGCTTTTCTGACTCTCTCCTGGCTTTCTGCATGTGACCACCACAGAAACACATAGCTCCAACCAAAGAATGGCCCAGCCAATATGTTTCCAATGACTTCCAGGGCAAAAACAATGAAACAGGAGGAGAAAGATCTGTTAGGAACTGTGAGGAGGACGGTGGCAGAGAGAAGAAGAGAGGAGAGGAGAGGCCTATTGGAGACTGAGTGCTGCAGGGGCCTCTTCAATAGTGAGGGTAGCTGTACTTCAGATACTTCCCTATCTGGAATTATAGAAATAACATTAGTGTATGTAATGGAATATTAAACTGTATTATACTGTTATGCCACTAGTGGACCATGTGTAAAATACCTTTTTTAAAGTTAAGCTTAGCCATATCTGGCAGTGTATTAAATGATCTTATGCTGAGCACATCTGATGTGCATAAGCAAGCTATGTAGCCATTCCATATCAGGTACAGAAGTATATGACATAGTGTCAGAAGCAAACTAAGAACAGAAACAGAAGGAAAACAGCAATAAAGGTTGCACATGGAAGGAACAAAGCAACAAAGATTGCAGGATCTCATCAACATGCCACTCTTCAGTACCCCAGAGCACTTTAGCTTTGACAAACCTTCAGAATGGACTGACTGAACACAATATTTTGCCAGATTTCTCATACCTACCAAGCTCCACAAGGAAACTAATGATATACAGCAGGGATCGGCAACCTTTGGCACGCAGCCCATCAGGGAAATCCGCTGGCAGGCTGGCCCGGTTTGTTTACTTGCAGCGTCCGCAGGTTCGGCCGATCACAGCTTCAACTGGCTGCGGTTCGCCGTTCCAGGACAATGAGGGCTGCGGGAAGTGGCACGGGCCGAGGGATGTGCTGGCCGACGCTTCCCACAGCCCCCATTGGCCTGGAATGGCCAGTGGTAGCTGCGATTGGCCAAACCTGCGGACGCTGCAGGTAAACAAACCGTCCTGGCCCATCAGCAGATTTCTCTTACGGGCGGCATGCCAAAGGTTGCTGATCCCTGATTTACAGGTATCTTTTTAAATTTATGCTATGGGGAAGCAAGCAGAGCATATACTTATATCATTTGACTTTACTGAAGACAGTCACAAAGATGACTGTGAAAGGGTTCTGGCTATGTTTGATGCATGCTTTCTACCACAGAGAAATGTGGTTTATGAAAGAGCATGTTTACATCAAAAAATTCAAGAGCCAGGGGAAAATGTTGAATGTTTTATAAGAGATTGGCATACGTTGGTTGAAAACTGTGGGAATGCAAAACATGAAAATACCAGAGACAGGCTGATTACTGGGTTAAAAGATAAAAATATTTCACAGTAGCCATAACTGAAGAGAGCTTTAACACTAGGCACAGCTATACTGAGAGCAAAGAAATCTGAGCTGGTGAGACAGCAAAACCTAGAGCAACCTGACAAACTTGAAAAACCTGAAACTGTAAAGAGACAATTGAGTGTTAAACATCACTAGCATAAAACCCCTGAGGCAAGGAACTCCCAGGCTAAGAGGAACAAATTCCAGCCTGCAGGCACAAGGTGTGGAAAAAGTCACATGATGAAACATGTCCAACCAAAGACACACAATGTCATAAATGCATGAAATATGGACATTTTGGAGCTGTTTGCCACATGAAAGCAGGCAGGGAATTGACTCATATTACAGACAATCAAGAGCCATTGTTTCTGGGATCTACCACTTGCGATGACATACACTCTGCTTGGAGAGTGAATATTCTGTGAATATTCATGGCAAGGCTATTGACTTTAAAATTGACTCAGGAACTGACATCACAGAAGGGACTTGCAATCACCTTCAACCCCTTCCAGAGCTGAAGTTGCCTGACACAGCTCTGACTAACCTTGGAGTTATTCTGAACTTTCTGGGTCAATTCACCACAGAAACTTATAAAGACAAAAGCTTTGCATTCAGAGGTATGTGATCAAAGGATCAAAGACCAGTGACCTTCTCAGCTGCAGCATGGCAGCCATGATGGACCTAGTGAGAAAGGTGGAGGAGCTTGAGAGAGGATTTGATAATATTAGACTTTTGAAAGGAGATCCAGTACAAATCAACTTAAGAGACAATGCTGAACAATACAGTGTACAAACACCCCTACCTGCAAAACCTTGGAAGAGACTAGCTTCAGATTTATGTGAATTAAAAAGACATGCCTGGTCATAGTGGACTATTTTTCCAGGTTGTAGTGGGACAGTTACCCCACACCATGAAGAGTAGGGGTTAAAGCAGGCCAGAGGGAGTCTGTGCAGAGGCCTCCAATTAGAGGAGGGCTCACTAAGTGAGCCAATTGGGAGGTGGCTTGTTGCAGCGGCCAATCAGGGCCAGCAGGGGCCATATCTAAAGGGCTGCTCAACAGAGCAGAGGGCAGTCTCTCCCTGGCTTGCCTAGGAGCACCATGGCTAGAGCAGTGATGGGTAGGGTAGCAGAGCAGAAGGAGCGTCTGGCTGACTGCTGCCAGACTGAGGCCCTGGAGGAAGGGCAGATAAGGTGCTAGGGCTGTGGGGGGAAGTAGCCCAGGGAAAAGAGGCAGCAAAGGAGTTGGAGGAGGGGCAGTGAGTGGCTGCCAGCTATAGGGTCCCTCCCCCTTCCTTTGCCCCCACTTGCCCTGAGGGAAGTGGCCAACACAGACTACAGTTTGCCCCTGGAACAAGGGACTAGACTGGGGACTGCAGCAGGCCACTGAGGCAAGTGGCTGGACTATAGACTATAGACTGCTGGTTCTCCCAAAAGCGGGGAGAGACAGCAGAGCGGGGCACAGCCCAGAAGAGGATGCCATGGTCTGAGGAGCGACGTGGGTCACAGAGCGCTGGAGACAGCAAAGTGGGAGAAATGGTGAGTGAGACACCACCAGAGGAGGGCACCCTGTGGAATGACTTAAGCTAATTCCCAGAATGGCCAGCAGGAGGTGCCACAGTGGTGAGTCCCACCCCGTTACACAGGTATACAGAAATAATGTACTGGAAAGACATGATGTTGCTATGTTATCAAAAAACGGAAGTACATTTTTGCTCACTTCAGTATTCCAGAACAATTAGTGATGGACAACAGACCAGAATTCACTGTAGCAGAATTTAAGTCATTCTGAACTAAATATGATTTTGAGCAAATTACTAGCAGCGCACATTATGGAAAGATTGAGAGAGCTGTACAGAAAATCCTATAGTAGGAAGATCCGTTCCTTACTCTTCTGAGTTACAGATCAACACCAACAGCAGCTACTGGATACAGTCCAGCACAACTCCTAATAGGAAGACAAGAACTACTGTTCCAACTTTGGAAAAGAATCTATCTCCAAAGTGGCCAGGCATGAAGGCAAAAAGAGATGATGAACAGTTTTACAATAGACAACACTCAATTAGAGAATTGCCAGGTCTGGAACCAGGTGACCATGTTTATGTCAAACTGTGTGGAGAAAAAGGATGGACAACTCCAACTGTTGTAAAGTAAAAGAATTCAGCGCCCAGACCATATGTGATCGAGACCAACAGTGGAGAGTTCAACAGAAACTGTTGAAATCTATGGCTTGTTCCTCAGAAAGAACAATCAACAGAGCAAACCATACAGATGGCACATGCAGAATAAGAAGATGACAACGCCAAACCAACCAGAGGCAGTCATTGCAACTAATGAACAGCCAGATGACCAAACTGTTATGTTTGAATAGTAAAATTAGAAAAAGAGTATGATTCAGAGACACTTAACAGACTGATATGTACTGAACTTCAAAGATAGCACGATAGTGTAAATATTATCAGTGGTAGGAAAGTAGAAATTAAAGGGGGAGATGTAATGGAATGCTAAACTGTATTATACTGTTTTGCCTATTGGAGGCACTGTGAGTAAAAGACCTTACGTAAAGCTAATCTTATCTGGATCTTACGATGAACATAGCTGGTGTGTATAAGCAAAGTCTGTAGCCGGTCAACATTTGGTATGGAAGTACGTGACAGTGTAGTTCTCACAATTTTTAAGCCCCATCCAAACTACAAAAGATGTTCCAGGGCTCTGATTCGACACCAGAAACAACTGTGAACTGTCTTGTATCCTGAACGTTTTAATCTGAACCTCAAAATTCTGAGGAGGGGGGTCAGATTGTGGGTTAGGTCCATTGTTACAAAATAAACTCAAGATATCCAGAGTGCATAAAAATTATATAAAAACAAATGTTAAAAAATGATCTTCTAGTGTATACAACAATATTACTTTGTGCTGTTCTTACCTCTAGAGGATATAGCATGGTATCCTTATAGAGATTAATTCTGGCTTCTGCATTTTCCAAAAAATCTTCAGGCCTCTGCACCAAATGAGGCAAAATATCTGACAACATGGTTGCATCTGCTGCTGCCTAAAGTAAAGAAAATAAATACTTTATTTCAGGTCCTGTAATAATAAATGTACTAAACCAAAGCCTGTCCAGATTGAAAAGACAAGAGTTAGAACCCTATTACTCTTTGTGTGTGGCAGAGTAATTTAAGGAGCTCTCTGAGGATTCCCCTAGTTGATAGTGATCCACCAGCTAACTTGGTAAGCAGATTTCCTGGAAATGGGAGGAGTTCTAGACACCTCTGGCCAACATTATAAGGCAGTGCAATTTAAAGGCATCCCAGGGGAAAAGGGAGTGAACGGGCCCCCAGGATGAGGTGCAGGGAGAGGACATAAATCTATGCTTGCTTCTCCTTCCCCAAGGTATATGGTACTCTCCTCTGCTGCACCTGAGCATTCAGCCTTTAGTATTCTCTGCAAATATCTAGATGATATTTTCACCTTTAAAAATGTTGTACTGTCTCCCTAAGGCCTTGTCCAGACTAGGAAGAAAGATATTTTAATCAACATGTTAGCTAATATTTATTGATGGGATACATTAAAAAAGGAAGTATGGTAGTAAGAGAAGGGAAAAGTAAATGAGAGGAGGAATGAAATTGGAAAATATTGAGGAGCTTGAGAATATAATGAAGTGAAAGGATAAGGGGGAGGAAGAAGAACAAAGGAAAAGAGAAAACAGACCTTGTAGATAATATAGGAAAAGAGAGACGACAAAAAGAAATAGTGGAGTGAAGCAAGGAAGAGAAAGAAGGAGAAACTTCAGTGAAAGGGATGTAATAAGTTAAGCTTTTAAAAAAAAAATTTAAACAAAGTTGAGTGTCAGTATTTTAACAACTAAATACAGGGCACAATAAACAATACACAACTATTTTATTTCTTTAAACTTCATGGCCATGGCCTGGAAGCAATGTCAGCACATATATTTTTCATCTTGGTAGGTGTCAGATAAATGTTTGGAGCCCTGTCAAAAATAAATTCAAAATGGTCCCCAAGTATATTTTTCCTCTTCCCTTTTTTGTCACCCTTCAATCCCCTTTCCACTTGTATTGATTTTATCTTTACTCATTAAGTTATCTGTATATATTACATTGCAAGCTTCTTGAAGTAGGGACCTTGTCACATTTTACATCTGTAAAGCAACTTGTACACCTGTGGCACTAAATAAATAATACTATAAATAGTGAAGAACAAAATAAGGTACAGACGCTCCCTGAGTTACTCAAAAAAGTTCCGTAAGCTAGAAATTGTGGGGTTTTTTTTGTTTTTGTTTTTTTGGGGGGGGGGCGTAATGGTGTCAGGTATATGTTCCTGACTTAAGCAAAATTTGAGTTACGCAAGGCGTTCAGGAACGGAACGCTTGCTTAAGTCGGGGAGCATCTGTACAGTCTACCAAGGCCCCGAGCCAGCAAAGCACTACAAATGCTTGTCCAGTTATATAACTGTTATTTAATATTTTCATTTCATTAGTGTCTAGATGCTGATTAAAGGTATGCGGGAACTACAGATGTAAACAGCTGGACTCAGTTACACAAAGCTTTCATCCCTGCAGAATTTTGTATATTTTCTAGCTATTATGGTAAAAATATTTTGTGTTAATTTTTCATTAATAACCAAAAGGCATACAGAACAAGGCTGACCTTATTAGTGGACATTTGTTTCATTAGCTAAACACACACACGATTTTGTAACAACTTACATTTTTATACATAGAGTGAAAGTTAGCTCTCAAGTTAAGTCTTAAGAAAGACTGCGGTGGGACAATATCCCACCCCAATCAGGAAGAAACTAAAGAGCTCCACTGGGCACAATCTGCATGAACTCTGAGCACCTGTTCGGCCTGTCAAACCTGGAGAGGGGCAGCTCTTTAAAAGAGAGGACCTAAACCCCGTACATGGTGGCAGGCTGGATGAGGCTTGAGAGAGACTATGGGGCCTTCTCCAAGGCCCCACTCCTGCTCAATCCATCCCCCCCTTCCTCCATTGCTTGCTCTCCCCCGCCCTCACTCACTCGCTCATTTTCACTGGGCTGGGGCAGGGGGTTGGGGCATGGCAGGGGGTCAGAGCTCCAGCTGGTGGGTGCAGGCTCTGGGGTGGGGCTGGGGATGAAGGGTTTGGGGTGCAGGAAGGGGCTCCGGGCTGGAGGATGGGGCCGACGGGTTCAGAGTGTGGGCGTGGCTGAGGCAGAGGGTTGGGGTGTGTGTGGGGGTGAGGGCTTTGGCTGGGGGTATGGGCTCTGAAGTGGGGCCAGAAATGAGGAGTTTAGGGTGCAGGAGGGGGCTCCAGGCTGGGGCAGGGAGTTGGTGTGTGGGGGGGGGGGGGAGGGGTTTGGGGTACAGGAGGGGGCTCTGGGCTGGGGCCAAGAGGTTCGGAGTGCAGGAGGGGCTCAGGGCTGGGGCATGGGAGGGGGTGCACGCTATTGGTGGCACTTACCTCAGGCAGCTCCTGGGAAGTGGCAACATGTCTCTCCGGCTCCTAGGCGGAGGCATGGCCAGGTGGCTCTGCATGCTTCCCCCACCCACAGGTGTCGCCCTTGCAGCTCCCATTGGCTGCAGCACAGCGGGATAAGGGAGTCCTTCTCCCTCCCTCCCAGCAGGCCAAGTAGTACTCAGGGAGCGGGGCATTTGGCTATACCCCAGAGGCTACCAGAAGATGGGGAGAAGATCTGTATACATATAAAAAAGGAACTTAGTTAAGTTGAAATGGATGTGCAGAAACTAAGTTTTGATGCTATTGCGATTCCCATGCAGAACAAAAACATATAGATGGATTTAAAATGTTTATAAGCCATGTAAAAATGAATTATTTTAGAACTAGAAAAATTAGTTAACAATGTCAAAAACCCATTGATAATTTGTAGCAACTTTAATAGTCATAATGAGCTATGGGGAAGTAAGAAAACTGACCTAAATGGTAAATGCTTAGAACATTTTATTGATATTCATAACCCGGTAATATTAAATACAAAAGTATCTACTAGATTTAATATAGCTAGTAAATGCAGTTGTGAAATTTATATAGAAGATGGAATGGGAAGTCATCACTTCCCTACATATACTGAGGACCAAAGCCAAAGAAATGTCAAAAACACAAAGTGTTCCTAGCTGAAATTTTTGAAAAGCTGACTGGGGTCTTTTCAAGATTAAATGTGATGAATATTTATGCAGTGATTGTACAAGTGACAACCTAATGAATTCTGTAACAACATAATAAAAAAAATTTCAGCAACAGGCCATCTATAAAACATCATATTGCCCCCGACTTAGAAATATGGTTCCCTAGTGGAATGAGGATTGCAAATTAGCAATCAAGCAAAGAAACAAGGTATAGAAGCAAGCAAAACACACAATGAATAGTAAAGACTTAATAAAGTATAAAAGATGTAAGGCAATGGCACAAAGGATTATCAAAAAGACAAATAAAAGTTGGAGAAATGTCTGTGGGAAATTGAACAAAGATTCAAAGCTTTCTGAAATATATTCAAAGAAATGAATTCAAAGCATGAATGGAATTTGAAGTAAAAGTAAATGTCTACTTGGTCTTATTGTAAATAATGAAACTGAGGTCTCCAACTAGGAAAGGCAGACATTTTAGCAAAAGAATTCCAAAAGGTCACTAGTGATATGAATCAAAACAATGAGTTTTGTGGGAAAGAAGGAAGTTTACTGAGGATAACTGTGAACTATTAAATGGCTGCAGAGAATATACTGATGATCTGCTAAACAAAAATTTTAATATGCAGGAGTTTATTACAGCCATTAGAATAAGGAAAAACAGAGCTCCGGGTAAAGATAATATAAGTAATGAAATGCTTCAACCATTGTCAAAAGGAAGTCTAAAAATTCTATTGCAGTTATATAATGATATATAGGAAAAAGGACTGCTGTCAATAGATTGGAAACAAGCATTGGTTATACTTATTGCCCTCACATCAAGTGTGTGGGAAAAATCATTGAAAAATGATAAATGTAAGGCCAGTATACTACTTGGGGACAAAAAAAAATATATTATAACTGAGGTACAAAGTAGTTTCAGAAAAGGAAGATGCACTGTTGACCATATAGTGGGACTAGAAACAGAGGTATACAAAAGCATAAGGACTAAGAACTTTATAACAGTCTTCCTGGACATTAAAAAAGCATATGACATAGTATGGCGGGAAGACCTCCTATATAAACTAGCCAAAACTGTAATAAAAGGGAGAATGTTTTGGTGGATAAGGGATTTTTTAAGTGACAGAACTATACAAGTCAAAGTGGGAACAGCTTTATCAAAAATCTGCAAGCTTAAAAATGGAACTCCACAAGGGAGTATTATCAGTCCTACTTCGTTTTCCATTATGATAAATGGCCTACTGGAAAGTGTGCAGATGGGAACAGTATTTCTCTTTTCGCAAATGACTGTGCTATCTGGACTAAGCATAAAAGACTTAAGGCACCCCAGAGAAGAGCATAAAAGACAAATGAAGCACTCCAGAGAATTTCCAAGGGGGAGAATGATTGGGGGTTAAATTCTCTCTTGCAGAAACAGAATACTTTTAACCATGACGAAAATTAGGGAAGATTGGGACTGACTTATTTATTTATGGTGAAAAAATTCAGATAGTTCAAAAGTTTATGTTCCTAGGAATAGTGTTTGGTAATAAATTGACTTGGAAAAGTCACATAGACTTAACAGTGTAAAAGTAGAATGAACTTACTTAAAAGGATAGCTGGAAACAAATGGGGTACAGATAAGAAGGTATTGATTATGCTGTATAGAGCATTGATAAGATTAGTTTTAGACTACAGATGCCAAGCTTTTGGTTCAGCCTCAAAAACAACTGTTAGGAAACTTGGAACTGCTGTGGGCCCAAGCTGTGTGATTGGCATATGGCACAATGACAGCAACATCAGTGTGTGTGCTAAACATAGCCACTCGAGAAGCACCTGTACATTTAAGGATGACACTATTAGCACTAACCTTTTGGGCAAAGGTAAAAGGGAATCATGAAATCAGAAGTACACAACAGATTTATGAAGACTGCTGGAAGTTTAGTAGATAAAATGATATGGATTGCCACAGACTACCTCATACTACACTAGGGTCAAAAAATGGGCAAAGGAGATGTGTAAAAAGAAAAAATTGAGAGAATTAAAAATTTGTAGTAATGGGAAATCATGTTACAGCTGGACAGTTATTCCTCATTTGTGGATTTGGAACTGTATGAAAAAACTGAAGGAAAAATCCACACATTACGACCAATGACATTTTAAAATTTATTTATGAAAAATGGGGCCAGTTTTACAAAGTCTATACAAATGGATCAAAAAATGACAGCAGGAGACGAGTGGGAACAGCTTTCCGTTTTCTAGTCTTGGAATCCAGAAATCTAAAAGGCTATCGAATTATGTGACATTCTCACAGCTGAACTAATGGGGATTCTGTTGGCACTAGCCTGGATAAGAGATGTGTGACCAACTGTAGCTGTAATTTTATCTGTTTCCTTGTCGGGCATAATGACATTCAGAACAGGGACTTCAGAAAGTAGAAATGACATAATACGTGAAATAATATTCTTAACTATTGAAATAATGCAAGCTGATATCTGTGTAACAATAGCATGGATTCTGGCACATATTGAAATGAGATGACTGACAAAAGAGAAAAACATGCTTTATAAAAAGAGGAGGTGTTAAGATACCTTTGAGTCAGGGTCGGCACTAAACTAAATGGTGCCCCAGGCAACAAGAGCCTTCAGTGTCCCCCCTCCATTTTCATAGTATTTGTAGCCCATTTCACAACTTCGATGCACAATTTGCCTGCATGATTTATCCCTGTCATATAAGACAATACATTTGCACACTAGGATCTGTAAATCTGTATTTATTCATACCATATGCAAGCAAATAAAAAATGTTTCCTCTAAACTTATGGAAATTTTAAAAAAAAATTTTTTTTAGAATAATAGAAATGTACAGGGCATGACTGACAACATTCTAGGAGGTTTAAGGAAAATGTACTTCCCAGAAAATCTGGAAGATTCCATGAGATTCTACAAAGGTCCAGAACATGCTAGCTTAGTGAAAAAATGAATCCACATATGGCGTACCTGAAACATTTCCCTTCAAACATTCTATTTTCCCCTTTGTTGCTAACAACAAAAATAAAACCGTGAGCCCGGCGCCCCTCCAAGCTCACCATCCCAGGTGGTTGCCTGGGTCGCCTGCCCCTACATTCAGCTCTATCTTGAGTAGACAAGAATTTAAAAGTATGGTCATGAGGGAGCTTGCAAAGGAATGGCAAGAACTATGGACTAAGGAAACAAAAGAACAAAGGTTCTATGATGTAGGCTCAAAAATTGAAGATAATATTATACTCCACAGTCATGACAGAAAAAGCGAAGTATTCATTTTTACAGTGTTAACATGTCATTATGCCAAATACAAGTTAAACTTACTAAAAAGATGTAAAGATAGGCTATGTAATATGTGCCAAACCAAAAAAACTGTTTATCATGTTTTCTATGGTATTGTGGGCAATATTCTATGGAAAGAAAGTTTCTCTGAGAAAACATTGAGTCAGCTTGGCAAAGATTTTTCCCTTAATGGACTAATTAAAAAGTCACAGAAATAGAATAGTGTGTGTTTGGGGGGGGGGAAGCCTCGCTGCATTTCCTTATGGATACTAGACTGAGCGAAAGAATATAAGAAAAAACTTGGCTAAAAATGAATGAAGAAAGTGGTGGTCATAACTTCATATGATGAGGCTGCTGTGCCAAAAAAACAAAGTACATGGTGTCAAGTATCAGAGGGGTAGCCGTGTTAGTCTGAATCTGTAAAAAAGCAACAGAGGGTCCTGTGGCATCTTTAAGACTAACAGAAGTATTGGGAGCATAAGCTTTCGTGGGTAAGAACCTCACTTCTTCAGATGCAAGTAATGGAAATCTCCAGAGGCAGGTATAAATCAGTATGGAGATAACGATATCCTATTTATACCTGCCTCTGGAGATTTCCATTACTTGCATCTGAAGAAGTGAGGTTCTTACTCACGAAAGCTTATGCTCCCAATACTTCTGTTAGTCTTAAAGGTGCCACAGGACCCTCTGTTGCAAAGTACATGGTGGCACTAAAAGGTAAGCAGAACTAGAGCTCCCTAGCCTCACTGACAAGGAGAACAGCTGAAGAGCCTCTGCCACCTGGACCTGCTGAAGGATTAGAGGGACCTTCTTTACTTTGTTTTCCCTTTTTGTTTAGAACTCTGGGTGCACAGCCTAGGTTCTTTGGACACAAGGAATTAAGGTTTCAGACCCCCCTCAGAGACTATTGTCCTCTGACCTTACAGGGGACCACTGGGTAAGCCTGGACTATTTTGTGGGATGCATTGTTATTTGGTTTGCCCTTACCATTTTCTGGACTGCTTCGTGCCTAGAAGTGGGGGTTATCACCCCCCTAAGACTTACGGCCAGAGGACCACACATCTAAACCAGATATACAGCCAGAGAAGGACATCTGAGGAGAGGTGCCCACTCTCATCCCCATGGTGCTCTAGAGGTACAACCTATCACAAAGATTAGCATGAATTTTATCCATTATACATATTTTGTAAGTGCTCATAATTTATTTTTGATTAGCTGTACATAATCAGTTGATATTTTATATAGACTTGAAATATATATTATTTTTAGCTTTTCCCTCTTTCCAACAAAATTGCTACTCTATTTTTATTGTGTTATAATTAATGCCAAGAAGACTCACTCTGGAGGTGAAAGAAATTAATATCTTGTTTAAAAAGTTACAGTATTTTATTTGCAGTGGTATTGTAGCTGTGTTGGTCCCAGGATATTAGTGAGACAAGGTGGGACAAGCTTTCGAGATACATAGAGTTGTATCTGTGTAGTTCAAAAGCTTGTCTCTGTCACCAATAGAAGTTGGTCCAACTAAAAGATATTATCTCACAGTACAGTAGAACCTCAGAATTACAAACACCAGAGTTATGAACTGACCGGTCAACCACACACATCATTTGGAACAGGAAGTATGCAATCAGGCAGCACCAGAGACCAAAAAAGAAATACAGTACAGTACTGTGTTAAAAGTAAACTACTAAAAAAATAAAGGAAAAGTTTAAACAAAGTTTTGACAAAGTAAGGAAACTGTTTCTGAGCTTGTTTCATTTAAATTAAGATGGTTAAAAGCAGCATTTTTCTTCTGCATAGAAAAGTTTCAAAGCTGTATTAAATTAATGTTCAGTTGTAAAGGATTGAAAGGACAACCATAACATTGTATTCAGAGTTATGAACATTTCAGAGTTACCAACAACCTTCATTCCTGAGGTGTTCATAACTCTGAGATTCTACTGTATTTTTATGATAGTCCTAAACTGATAAACAAGCTGAAATCTTATCAATACTACTAAATAATTTTACTGAATGAGTATTACAATTTTGTTTAAATACTATAGTACATCTCTTAAAGCAGAACAGCAATTGATTTACAAAAACAAGTTTGAACAAAATGCATTCAGAGTAACACTTGAGGTTTTTTAGTTTATTTTTAAATGTCCATGAGCTTTGTTCTTTTTCTGACATAGCTGCTAATAAAGAGAGTCTCTTCTGTGGATTAAGATCAGTTACCTCATCTTCTTCTTCCTGCTCTTCCTCCTCTTCCTCATCTTCTCCTTTATGTTGATCCTTCTTTTTCTTCCGTTTGTCAATAATTTCAGGATCCCACTGGTTCCTTTGGTATATCTGCCCTGCATCAGGATGCTGTCTTTGCCCAGAGAGTCTTTGGCACAAATCATAGTCAGGACACTAGTTAAGAAATAATTGAAAGAAAACTTTCTGTTTATGTTATTGTCATAACAATATTATTTTTTCTTAAAAGTAATAGGGCCTACTTTTAAACATTTTTTTATATATTGCACTTCTAGGCACATACAACTTTAAAAAAAGACAGTCAATAATTAAATGTACAAGATGTCAAAAGGATATGGGAAGAGCCTTTCTAAATAGACAATTTCCAACCCCAAAGGCTACTCCCCAATCACTTACCACATAACCTCACTTGGCTTTTCCCCAATCTTTGGAAAGCCTGAGAAAACAGTGACAGCTAATCCAGGGAGGGGCAGAAGGGGAGGAGCAATTTCTACTGAACAAAGTATTGTTTAATTGGACCATGTTGCCAAGTACTGGGCATGATAAGTTCACTACATGAGCAACCCCTTTAAGTGTTAACAGAGTTCTGGAGATTGCCTTGCTTCCTTTGCAAGAACTAGGGGATCTCATGTGATTGCCATATGACACACAACTTTCAGAGGCAGGCAAGAAGAGGCATTTCCCCCCCCCCCCCCCAAAGAAGCCACCTCTTTGCCATTTTTTGATATACAAATAAAACAAGATTTTTCCGAAGTGAGTAATTAAAAGCTATTCATAGATCATGCATTTCTAAAGAGATTCCTCTTCCTTTCTTTTTGAGATAGTGAAAATAGCCACAATTCTATTACATCCAGGATTTCACCTAGAACCACCGAAGTCAATAACAAAACTCTCATTTGACTGCAGTAGAGCCAAGATTCCTTCCTTGGAGTTTAAGGTCTTAACCTTCCTTCAGCTGAAGTCAAGAGGGGGAGATGAAGTATGTACATGAAGTCAAGAATTCCTTTCTGATGGTGTAAAACTGTATCACCCATTTATATGGAATTTTATGTGTGAAACCATACAGAATGTCCCGCTTGAAATAAGTCTTTTGCACTGTCTGGTATTAAAACAAGGTTCAAGTTCCTATAATTAAAAATAACAACTCCTTCCCCTAAAATGGCACAAAAGAGTATTTTGTATTGGGGTTTCAAGTTATTTTTGTGCTCTCAGAAACCAAATAATTTCAAATTAGCAGTTAAAATGTTCACTGGACATGTTCAAATTTAAGTCTTTAAATTATCAAATATGTAGAATTTTGGGCTGTGTGTGAAAAAAATGTAATGACATCTAGCAAAGTGGCAGCACTCCCACTACTCCACTAAAGCCTACCAACTACCATCTCTGTCTCACATACATGCTACATATTTAGGTACTTACTGTAATGTCTGAGCAACCACAAGCAAAATCTTATTGTGAGTACATGCACAATGTAACAAATACTGTTGTTTCAGCAGCCCATTCATTATTTTAGAAGTTAGAGTGGGAAAAGACCTAATAGATCAGTATATTTCTTGTTCTTTTAAGAACTATGGAGTAAGAAGTCCTCTGACTACTGTACTTACAATCAGGGCCAGGTCCAGGTTTTCTGCTGCCCCAAGTGGCGGGGGAAAAAAAAAAGCCGATCGGCGTCACTTTGGCGGCAGCTCAATTGCGCCTCTTCATTCTTCGGCGGCAGGTCCTTCACCCCCTCTCTTCCTCTTCAGTGGCACTTTGGCAGCAGCTCAAAGAGGAAGAGAGGGACTGAGGGACCTGCTGCCGAATTCCTGCTGAAGACCTGGATGTGCCACCCCATTAGCGGACAGAGTGCTGCCCCTTTGTATTGGCTGCCCCAAGCACCTGCTTCCTTAGCTGGTGCCTGGAGCTGGCCCTGCTTACAATAATGTGTATTTCTAAATGTATATTACAGTAATTTTTGGAAAGTGTCTTCTATACATCTATTTGGGGAATTTTAGTAAATTTTGCAAGAGAGCATAGCAGAGTTTGCAGAGTCAGTCCAAATCTGATTTGTAAATAACTGATCTGTAAGTAGTATTTTCACCATTATTTGCAATTAGACAAGGAGGGCTGGACTATAAGTAAGTTGTTTTTTCACTCAAATATGTAACTAATTTTTCCCAAGAATTTTTCTCAAATAGCACTTCTACTGGCTTTGACTTATAATATCCATACCCTGTTATTATCCCAAGGCTTTATCGTCATGGAACATGTACTTTTTGTTCCAGTCTTAGAAACTGATCAAGAGGTGCTCAACGACTATAACTCCCACTGAAGTTATAGGAGAGGCTCAATAACTTGCAGGATCGGTCCTTAGGGCCAAATTCTGCTGTCTATTACAGCAGCGTAAACCTAGAGTAACTTCTTTGACAACTCCATTGTAAAAGAAGAATTTGGCCCTTAGCAACAGCTATCATACTTCAATATATGTAAAAAATGACACTGACTCCTATAGAATATTAATCTTATTTTAAGAATAAGTATGAAAATGATTAGCAAGTTATCAAAGCTGTCATTACCTTAAGGTTAATCAAGAAATTTGGTTTTAATTTTAGATTTCTAATTTTCTCTATTTGCTCCGAAATAGTCATGTATTCCTCTGAGAGAGAAGGAAATCCACTGAGAACATAACCTGCCAAAAAAAATTTGTTAAATACATCTTTTGGAAAGTTATTTCAACATACTAAATATTTATATTTATCTGTTTTAAACATTACATCTAGATAGACATATAGCTAGAACCATTTGTCATGGCCACCCACATTGATAGCTAAGGTTTACCTGTGATTACCCAAAGTGACATAACAAAGCTACAATACTTTCAAGATAACTACACCTCTACCCCGATATAACGCGACCCAATATAACATGAATTTGGATATAACGCGGTAAAGCAGCGCTTTGGGGGGGCGGGACTGTGCACTCCGGCGGATCAAAGAAAGTTCAATATAACGCGGTTTCACTTATAACGCGGTAAGATTTTTTGGCTCCCGAGGACAGTGTTATATCGGGGTAGAGGTGTATATAATTCTCAAAGATTGTTAATTCAGTTAATGAATATAGAGGAAAAAATTGCCCAAAATAGACACTAACAATTTTATATGTGCTAAATATTACCTTGAAATTCAATCTGGAAAGTCTGAATCATGTAGCAATTACTAGTAATGCATGAAGTTATATAAGCTATTTATACTGAGAGATGCATGCTCAGTAGCATCTAATGTCATTCTGTTCTTTGCTGAGTGGCAGGTGGAATATTAAGGTGATTGAAAATGATGGAATAAGAGGGCTTGAATAGAAAATGTTTGGTTTGGAAATAGACTGAGTCACATTGACCTATGGAGGTGAATTCAATAGGAAGTAGGAATTCCGTAACTGTATTTTGTGAAGGAATCTCCTCCCATGCTCTGGAGGTGAGAGCTTTCTGAGAGAGATTGGGTCACTTTTTCTTGGGACATAGAGGGTTATCCTTGTATTAGGGAGGTGGGAGATCCATGGGATGCAGAACAAATTCCTTTACAATGAGTGGGAACTAGACTCTGTTTTTCAATGTAAGGTCAGTGGTCAGAGTTACAACAGTATATATATCCTTTGCATGCATAGCTTAGATCTTTCTCCAGCCATGGACTCCAGCCATGTATATGGAGCAACATAAGGCAACAGGGGGACAAGTAAGATTCATGTCTGTGCTCTTTGCATCCAGTTTCAAGTGCAGAAATCCTGGTGACAGATCTGAGTGTGCCCATCTGGTGTCTGAATCCTGGGCTAGGATGGGCTAGTTTGTGTGCTGATCATTCAAAACACCAGAAAACTGATGCTAAACTGATCATATCCTATGTTGTGGTAGCACTGGAGGAACCATGCTTGACAATGTTTGTTACTTCAGTGTCCATGCAGATGATTACTTTTCTAGAGTATCTCAGGATTTCATGCCTGTCATGATGACGATAGGACCATCCTAAGTAGTTTCTGACTCAGCTCACATAGCTTGTCTGTTGCACTATGGATCTAGTATTTGGGTTGGAATGGAGATGGGGGAAGTTAAAGTTACCCTGACATTTCCTTCTGTGAAGAGATTCTGCCTGCTGTGGTAAAGGACCAGTTTTTGTACTCTGTCCTTGAAGGGTGATGGAACCTGATGGCTTCCAGATGACCCGAATGAACACAGGAACAGCTATACTGGATCCGACTTCTGATCCATCTAGACCAGTAAACTGTGTGCAACAGCAGGCAGCACCAGATGCTTCAAAGAGCAAGAAAATCCTCAGTAGGCAGATGTAGGATAATCTTGTCTCCATAAAAGTCTAATCCTAATTCCCAGTAGTTAGAAATTGTCTTAAATCCTGAAGCATGAGGTTTTATATCCCTTCTAATACTCTTTTTTTTTTAAATTAACTATTATAACTCTAAGTATTTTTCTTACCTATATAAAAATGTCCAATTCTTTTTTTGGATTTTGCCAAATTTTTGTCTTTAACAACATCTTGTGACAATGAGTTTCAGAGTCCAATTAGGGTTTGAGTGCAAAAGTATTTCCTATTACCTACCAGTTTTGAATCTGCAACCTTTTACTTTCATTAAATGTTCCCTTGTTCTTGTGTTATGAGAACAGAAATGCCTATCTACCTTCTCTATGCCATTAATTATTTTATCATGTCCACTCTTATTCATTTTGTTTCTAAGGTAAACAACCCCATCTCTTCAACATCTCTCTGTCTGAGTTTTTTTCATATTCCTAATCATTCTTGTCACCCTTCTCTGCATGGCTTCCTACTCTAATTCTGCATTATCCTTTTAGAGAAGGGAAACCCATTACTGCACACACTATTCCAGATGAGGGCATATCACCCACTTAGATAATGGCAGTATAACTTTTTACACATTATTTTCCATCCTACTACTGATGCATCCTAAAATCTTGTTTGCTTTTTGACCACTGCTGCATATTAAGCAGAGGTTTTTATTGAGATGTCCACAATTATCCCTGGATCCCTTTCCTGACTGGGTATAATTAATTTAGAACCCTAATAAACTGTACAATGAGTTCAAATTTTTCCTTCTAATGTGAATTATTTTGCATTTATCAATATTTAACTTCATCTGCCATTGTGTTGCCCATTCACCTTGCTTAGTTAAGTCCCTATGAAGTTCTTCACAGACTTCTCTGGACTTGACTACTTTAAATAACTTTTTATCTACACATTTTGCTATCTCATTGATCATCCTCCTTTCCAGATCATTAGTATATTAGACAATACCAATCTTAACACAGATCCTTGAGGCACCTTCCTGTTAACCTTTTGCCATGACAAAATTGACTATGTATTCCTACAATTTCCTGTCTTAGCCAGTTTTTGATCCACGACAGTGTCTCCCACCCCATGAGTATTTAGTTTCTTTAGTATCTTCTTTTGATCTTGTTAAAGACGTTTTGAAAGTCAAAATTATATCAATTGGTTCTTTTTTATCCACTACTTTATTGACATGTTCAAAGAATTCTAAAATTAGTAAGATATGATTTTCCTTTGAAGAAACTGTTCTCTGAATAGACTATCATGTCATGAGCGTGCAGGTGTTTTATTATTCTGTTTTCAATTATCGTGTCTACCAGTTTATCAGCTTCAGATATAAGGTTTACTAGTTTATAATTCCTTAGATCATCCATACAGCCTTTAAAAAAAAAAACATTTCCTACCCTCCAATTCTCTGGTGTTGTAGCTGTTTTAAAATGAGAGATTGTATATATATCTTTGCTAGCAGCTCAGCAACTTCATACTTAAGTCCCTTCAGCACTCTTTGATGTATACTCTCTGGGCCTGGGGAATTACTTCTTTTTAAAATTATTTTGTTTCAGAACTACTACTTTTGACACCTCAATCTCTGATAATATCTCATCTTTATTACAGAAAATCAAAAGGATATAATTTGGCTGAAAAATATCACTCTGTTGGTGCGTATATGAGTACATAGCACTCTTTTGTCCTCCACTATTAATACAGTATTTCCTAAATGCCATTTCAGGTCACTATAATTTACAGATATCCATGTTCTGCATGAAGCAGTGAAGACAGATTCTACAATGCTGGTGGGAAAAATGTCTGATTGAATCTGACAGATTGCAGTATAGCAGAATTTTTAAATATCATATGCTATGGATATACAAGAAGACAAAACTAAGTTTTAGAGGGCTAGGGTGGGTGTACTTTAAAAGTTCTGAAAAATGACAACACATACCAAAGTGAGCAACTTCTGGTGACTCAATCTTTTTCAGAATCATCTTTGTAATCAGTTCTTCAGGAATACTTTGACCTCCAAAAAGCAATTCCTGCATCTAAAGGAAAATGTAAAGTGTAACATCTTACAATATTTGCATGGTGGCCCCATCCAGCTGCCACAGACTTTAAGGGGAACAAGATTGGGCCTTATGAATGTCATGAAATTTAATAAAACAGTAGATTTTTACCTTAAGTCCATATTCTGTTCCTGCAGTAATATTTTCTTCTATTACTTCCAAAGCTAAAAAATGTACAGAACAAAATTAAAGCAATTAATAAAACATACCGTGTGTGAATTAGTATGTTTTCATGTACACTGTTAGCCTAGCATGGCTGTCTTTATTAGTGATTTCATATGATCATAATGTAACTACTGTGAAATCTGGTGTTGAATCTTTGAGCCCAAAAACATTTCACATATTAAGAAGTTAAGTTTCAAAAAGAGAACAGTTCAGACATACAAAGATGTCAGTTTTAAAGTAGCCAGCTGAGAAAAAGGGTTACTCTTTAAATGGTCAAATTAAACAAGACAGTGCTAGTTTAATACCCCCTTACACTCAAAGCTCCTGCATATGGCTTTATGAACTGCATTGATGGGATGGAGCCTCAGGGGATAATCCTGCAAACCCTCCACATATATAAGCCGCACTGAAGTCAAGGGGCATTCCACATGCAGAGAAGAGGGCTGATCCTTATGTAGCTGAAAAATTCTTATTCTATTTTTTTCTCACGTGAAATAGTTTAGATCAGGTGTCACTTTGTATTAAAAAAGTGGGATGACTTAAGTAATCAATTTTTGCATTGACGGAAATAAAGTTAAGAGATTTTATTAAAACAGAAATTTTTGCATGATTTGAACTTAAAGCCTTCAAAATGTGATAAAGACATTTTATTTGATATGTTATAAAGCCTCTGGTCACCACAAAATCTGAAGGTTTTTTTGGCCACCAGAGGGCTTCCATATGTTCTAATTAATGCACTAGAAATCCGTAATGTTTATTCATAACAAGATTTACTGAATATGCATATTCCATGGGGAAAAAAAATCAGCCAAATCATGTATATTATAATTAACTTGAACAAAGGGTTGTTTACAGTAATTTCTCTACAGTTAAGGTTGTTATAAGCCAATTTAGCTTTCCCCCATTTTTAATTTAAAGAGTTGCATCAGTCTCTAAATTTGTAGGATATATATGGGGCTGAGGCAACATTTTTTCTGCAAAATTTAAGTGAGCATAACAACATAAAAATGGCCATACTGGGTCAGAACAAAGGTCCATCCAGCCCAGTATCCTGTCTACCAACAGTGACCAATGCCAGGTGTCCCAGAGGGAGTGAACCTAATAGGTAATGATCAAGTGATCTCTCTCCTGCCATCCATTTCCACCCTCTGACAAACAGAGACTAGGGACACCATTCCTTACCCATCCTGGCTAATAGCCATTAATGGACTTAACCATCATGAATTTATCGAGTTCTCTTTTAAACCCTGTTATAGTCCTAGCCTTCACAACCTCCTCAGGCAAGAAGTTCCACAGGTTGACTGGGTGCTGTGTGAAGAACTTCCTTTTGTTTTAAACCTGCTGCCCATTAATTTCATTTGGTAACCCCTAGTTCTTATATTATGGGATCAAGTAAATAACTTTTCCTTATTCCTTTCTCCACACCACTCATGATTTTATGTACCTCTATCATATCCCCCCTTAGTCTCCTCTTTTCCAAGCTGAAAAGTCCTAGCCTCTTTAATCTCTCCTCATATGGGACCTGTTCCAAACCCATAATCATTTTGGTTGCCCCTCTCTGAACCTTTTCTAATGCTAGTATATCTTTTTTGAGAGGAGAAGACCACAGCTGTACGCAGTATTCAAGATGTGGGCATACCATGGATTTATATTAGAGCAATAAAATATTCTCCGTCTTATTCTCTATCCCTTTTTGAATGATTCCTAACATCCTGTTTGCTTTTTTGACTGCCGCTGCACACTGCGTGGACATCTTCAGAAAACTATCCATGATGACTCCAAGATCTTTTTCCTGATTTGTTGTAGCTAAATTAGCCCTCATCAAATTTGATGTATAGTTGGGGTTATTTTTTCCAATGTGCATTATTTTACATTTATCCACATTAAATTTCATTTGCCATTTTGTTGCCCAGTCACTTAGTTTTGTGAGATCTTTTTGAAGTTCTTCACAGTCTGCTTTAAGTTCCTAGGACTGACCCTTGGGGAACACCACTAGTTACCCCCCTTCATTCTGAAAATTTACATTTATTCCTACCCTTTGTTCCCTATCTTTTAACCAGTTCTCAATCCATGAAAGGATCTTCCCTCTTATCCCATGACAACCTAATTTATGTAAAAGCCTTTGGTGAGGGACCTTGTCAAAGCCTTTCTGGAAATCTAAGTACACTATGTCCACTGGATCCCCCTTGTCCACGTTTGTGGACCCCTTCAAAGAACTCTAATAGATTAGCAAGACATGATTTCCCTTTACAGAAACCATGTTGACTTTTGCCCAACAATTTATGTTCTTCTATGTCTGACAATTTTATTATTTACTATTGTTTCAACTAATTTGCCCGGTGTTGATGTTAGACTTACCGGTCTGTAATTGCCAGGATCACCTCTAGATCCCTTTTTAAATATTGGCATTACATTAGCTATCTTACAGTCATTGGGTACAGAAGCCGATTTAAAGGACAGGTTACAAACTATAGATAATAGTTCCGCAATTTCACATTTGAGTTCTTTCAGAACTCTTGGGTGAATGCCATCTAGTCCCGGTGACTTGTTACTGTTAAGTTTATCAGTTAATTCCAAAACCTCCTCTAGTGACACTTCAGTCTGTGACAATTCCTCAGATTTGTCACCTACAAAGGATGGCTCAGGTTTGGGAATCTCCCTAACATCCTCAGCCGTGAAGACTGAAGCAAAGAATTCATTTAGTTTCTCCGCAATGACTTTATCGTCTTTAAGTGCTCCTTTTGTATCTTGATCGTCCAGGGGCCCCACTGGTTGTTTAGCAGGTTTCCTGCTTCTGATGTACTTAAAAAACATTTTGTTATTATTTTGAGTTTTTGGCTAGCTGTTCTTCAATCTCTTTTTTGGCTTTTTTAAATTACATTTTTACACTTAATTTGAATTGAACAAAGGATTCCTGAATTACATCCTAAAATAGAAGTGTTCACTGGAGTTTAAAAAGTATTCTAATCTTTTTGGCCACTTTGTAGCAAAACCAATCATAACCTCCCTCCTTTGCTACAGAATATCTGCTCCAGCAAGCTTAGTATAAAAAAAACAAAAAGCTGCTGGAGACCTAAGCTTATTCTTTTTGTATCTGAGTCTCTAGCCCTTTTCCTTGCTGAGATGTCTCAAAATGACATGCCTCCCTAGCAATCAGTTGACAGTGGAACAAAAGAGAATATTTCCAATTAAAGGCTCTGCTCCTGCAGACCTTGAGTGATCTTCACGGAGAGGGGGTGAGGAAGGTGGAGCTGGAGAGAGCAGGAGACCAAAGGGGCATTTCCTATTCCTGTGGACCTGCTGAAGGCTGCAAGGTGGGAGAACCCCACTGCCTCAAATGAGCCTTAGAATGTGTTTTGGTGGGGGCTTGGTATTGTCAGGATAATAGCACAGATTTGCTTTTATTATTATTTATATTGCAGAAGTGCTAAGGAGCCCAACTCATAGACTAGCACCCCATTGTGCTAGGTACTGTACAAACACAGAACAAAGATAGACACTACCTGATCCTATAAGCTGAGCCATGCAGTCAGACCCCTGTGCCTATGTGGACCCGCCACAGACTTCAACAAGGTTCCACATAAACATATGGATCTGCTCAGGTCATCTTACAGGACTGGGCCCTACTTTGGTCATTAGGTGTTACATTCCCTCCTGCAAAAGAGGAGAAAACTGACTTGTTTAGAACCCATGTAGCTAAACGGCAGATGCATTTGCCATGTTCAACAATGATGTGTTTCCTGAAAGATTATCACAGTTTTCCTATACCAATGACCTTCATTGTGGTCAATAATGTACCATTTAGAATTTCAGAGAACATAAAGAAAGCTAAAATAAAAAGTATTATAGTGGTGTGATTACAGTTGATATTTACCTTCAATGAGTGTGCATTTCCATAACTGAGCTATTTTTCTAGCTAATGTTTTCTTCCCAGTACCCTTAAAATGAAAAAAAGACATATTTTCTTAAAATTAGAATGACTTTGCCATTACTGTACTCACATAACAAAATGCAATGAAATGCATGTCCTGTTATTATTTCTTTGTAATATGGTAGCCACTAAAAGCCCTAGTCAGGATCAGGGCCTCTATGCTATGTGCTATAACACAAACCTGCTTAAAGTCATTGGGCAACATATAATGTATTTCCCACTATTCTTGATATATTATAATTGTTCCCTTTAACTGATTTCCTTCATATTAAATATATTTGTATTTATGAGTAAGACTATTTTAAACTTTTAATATGAGTTGCTCATGAGTTTCTATAAAAAGTTTTTGTGGGACTAAAACTTCACATCCTTCATCTCAGCCTACAGTTAATTTTTGGGGCAAGTTTGAATAAAATCTTTCGCTGTTTCTGAGTAAGGCAAGGATAAAAAGAAGGTGGGCGGATAATATTTCTGCAAAATTTTTTGCACTTAAAATGTGCCCTACTCTGTGTACAACTAATACTTTCTTAATCCACAGATCTGGTGCCGATGCATATTCAGTTTTATCTGATAACTTCAGTGAAAAATCATTTTTGCTGTGTTTTCACTTATGTTAGCTCTGAAGAACAGGGCCGACGCCAGGGTTTTTGCCGCCCCAAGCATCGGGGGGCGGGGGGAAAGCCGTGATTGTGATTGGTGGCAGCTCCACCGCGCCTCTTTCTTCTTCGGCGGCAGGTCCGAGAGGGACCGAGGGACCCACCACCGAATTGCCTGCTGAAGAGCCAACATAGCTAAGACTGAACTGATTCTGCCAGGTCTTGTGCAACATCAACAAAATTGTTTACTAAGTTTCATATCACACAGATGTACCTAAAGACATAATTTGGCCTCCTGAACCTTTATTATTGATGATTATGCAAAAGAAGGAAGGATCCAAGAAATAAACAGGAAGTCCTATTATGCCATTTTATGGTCACTTTTCAGAGTAAAATTACACTTTAACCCAAAAATGTCTGAATGTTAAAGTATCAAACATGACACGTAGTTGGTCCTCAGTGAAGATTCATAATCCTGATAAGTTTGAAAAATTAATTCAGAACATTATAAGTGACTGAAACTTGCATCATGAACACTTGCAATATATACATTTTCTTATGTTTCTATGTTTAAATATAATGTGCATCATAATCTTCATCTTGGCACAAATTTGGAGCAGTGCTGTTAAACTTGTAAGCATTTGTTTCCTAAATCCCTTAAGTATGTCCCCAGTTTATTTTTTTTAGAGGAAAAAGAAACACAAAGGAAATAAAAAGCAAGAATCTAATTTAGCATAAATTTAGGCTGAGAATTTAAATGCAAAAAGTCAGTAAGTTAAACAGTTAAAGACCCCCACAGCAACATTAAATTGATTAACTGTGCATGTTCTGTTTATAGTTTTTACAAAAATGAAGGTTACTTACCTGTAACTGGAGTTCCTCAAGATGGACTCTACATATTCCATTTGTGGGATAGATTAACAAGCAGTACATCTCACCCAGGATGGTGGGATACAGAATCCTAATTGAACAAGGATTGAAGTACTGCTTTCCCAAACTTTGCATCTGATCTAGACTCTAAAGGCTTGTATACACGGTGGGGGAATGTATTCTACATGGGTGTGATTTCTAAACCACACTAATGTGTTGCGTGTTAAATGGTCAGTGTAGGCGCTGCTGGTATGCACTAAAGGTTGCCTAGTGTGCTTTAACACAATACTGTTTTAAAAAGCACTAAGTTAAAGTGCACCAGCAAGGTCTACACAGGCCAATTAATGCACAACACATTAGGGTGCTATAGAAATCTTTGAGCCCTAAGTCTAATGAGTGGTGTATAGTGAAAGTCTTAATTGAACTCTGTGTATGAATTGTAAGATGCTTTATTAGAGAACTGTGTCTTGTAAACCCCATAGAGGCTACCTGTACTCTGGCAGGATGTGGCCTGACCTATTCAGGAACAGGGATACCCTAGCTTGTATGCTTCTTTAATACATAGTCCCCATTTAGAAAGTGTTTGTACACTGACAAAGTATTTGCATTTTGCCTTTGTTTTTCTCCTTACAAGAAATAAAGAGATTGGGTGATTGTCTAAAATACTTCATAAGTAGTAAGCTACCACACTTTAAGCACCCAATGTATGTAATTTAGCCTCACCATCCTGGCTGTGAGATTTGGGGAAAAACACTGGTAAATTTATAGACTGATCAAGATGAAAATCACCTTAGTACTGTGACGTTCAGTACCTCATGGGAATACCCTGCACCCCCATGTTCATCCCTATAAAATGATTGTGTGGTATCCAATGCAAAGTTTGTCATGTCGGGTGTCTTCAGAAGGCTCATAATGCACTGAGCATTGTTGTTATAGCAATGTTATAGGTTGTAATTTCATGTATATAGTTATGAGGCTGAAAATGTGTCCTTATGACTTTAAACAAAACCAGGCAAAAACTCTCCAAGAGCAGAGGGGCAGTTCATACCTCATCAGGGCATGTATGGGACAAACCCAGCCCAGCCTCACAGAAACAAAGGACACTGGCCTAGGCAGCAACAAAAGGATCTGTTGGACTCTCGAATGAGTCACCTCCCTTCCCTTGGTCAGTTAGGGACTACAATGAGGTAATGCTCACCTGACCCTGAAGGTGGGGGGGGGGAAGCCAAGAGGGAAGAAAGAACATGATAAAAGGGAGAGACGTTTGCCATGCTCTTCCTCTCTCTTCCACCTCCATCTACAGACATCATCACCAAGCAACCGAAGTGCTGATGAAAGGGGAGAGCCTGGCTGAAGCGCAACTAAGGCAGGGAGGGATAACTCATTGGTCTGTTAAACCCAGGGTTGTGAGTTCAATCCTTGAGGGGGCCACTTAGGGATCTGGGGCAAAATCAGTACTTGGTCCTGCTGGTGAAGGCAGGGGGCTGGATTCAATGACCTTTCAGGTACCCTTCCAGTTCTATGAGATAGGTATATCTTCATATTTTTTAAAAAAAACTAGCCAGCCTGTCGTGAGAAGCTTCTAAGTTTGTAAGGGCACTAAAAGTGTTAAGATCAGCTTAGAATGCATTTTGCTTTTATTTCATTTGACCATATTCAACTTCTTGTGCTTTGACTTATAACTTAAAATCTATCTTTATAGTTAATAAATTTGATTATTCTACTGGAAGCAGTTCATTTGGTTTGAAGCATGTCAGAGGCTCCCCTTGGAATAACGAGCGTGGTACATATCAATTTCTTTGTTAAATTGACGAATTCATATAAGCTTGCAGCATCCAGTGGGCATAACTGGATACTGCAAGAGGGAGGTTCCTAGGGTTGTGTCTGGGACCGGAGATATTGGCTAGTCTCATTCGGTTGCACAATCCAAGGAGCAGCTTACATGACAGAGGCTATGCGTGAACAGCCCAGTAATGGGGGTTCTCACAGCAGAGCAGGCAAGGCTGGCTCCCAGAGTCAAGGATTGGAGTGACCTAGCAGATCACCGGTCCAGATAACACCAGAGGGGAACATCACAGTGGCACAGTGAGCAGGGTGTATGTACAGCTTATTACTCCAAGTGAAGTTCACACTTTAAGCACTGATATTTGTGATTTTAAGTGAGTCTTAAGTGCAGTGGCTAAGGGCAGTCAGGAGGAAGTCACAATTTTGTTATTTTCTGTTTGTTTATTTCAGATGAGGGAAATAAGCACAAGAAAGCAGAAAAATGACTACCAGTGAGGCAGCTACAAAACTAGAGCTGGCCAGACAGGAAACTGCAGAAAAGGAGAGGGAGTACCTCAGATTATTGCAACTGGAATAAGAACTGGAAATAAAAGAAAAAAAAAAGAGAGAGAAGAAAGAGAAAGAGAGAGAAGACACCAGCTGGACTTGCTAGAGAAGCAGAACCACAGGCCCCCGATCCCAACGAGTCCCATCATTCCAAAAATCCACAAGTGGGACCACTTATGTGCTGCATACAGCGAGGAGGATAATATTGCTGAATATCTGTCTACCTTCAAAAGGTTGTGTGGAATACATGAAATCCCTGATAAGAGAGTTCCTACCCTGGTTGTGAAATTAACTGGTAAAGCTCGAAATGTATTCAATGGACTGCCTATTGAAGATGCTTTAGACTACTGTAAATTTAAAGATACTGTTTTGCGAAGTTTTCAGATTACCCCTGAAACATATAGAGTTAAATTTAGGAATCTTAAGACGGATATTGGTATGAGTAATGGGGAATATGTAAACAAAATGAAAGATTTGTTGGGAAAATGGGTAAGGGGTAAAGAGGTTGCGAGTTTTGAGGGAATGTTGGATCTTGTTGCTCAAGCATGTTTCCTAAGCATATGTAAGGCTGATGTAAAGCAGATTCTATGGGACAAAGATGTAAAGTCTGTGGATGAGATGGCTTTTTTAGCTGATGCCTTCGAACAGAATCAGGCGTCTATTGAGGGCAGGCCACAGAAAGGGGTTTAAAACTGGTGGGAAGGGAGGATCCCATTTTATCCCTGGGAAGAGAGAAAGGGGCTGGGAGCCTAAACATTCACTTACCCAAAAACATTCCTCTAACCCTCATCCCAAATCTCCTGTAAAAGCAGAAGAGCCCAAAATGTGCTATCAGTGTAATTCCACTGATCACCTAAGGAATAAATGTCCTGTGCTAAGAGGAAGCAGGCAACCAATAGCTCATGTTAGTTCTGCTATCCTCAACACAGAAAACTCCCAAGCAATTGAAACCTATCATATTGGTTTTGTGAGATTAGCCTCTGCAAAACCAGATATGGAGCATGTTAAGGCTGTCCAAATTGATAGCAGGGAATACTTGGGGCAGAGAGATACAGGGTTAAGTAGAGTGCGGTCCCAAAGGCCAGTATGCAACCCGGCCAAATGGCAGAGATTGTGGGCATGGGCGAAAGCAGATTCCTCATACCACTAGCTAAAGTCCATGTGATGTGGGAAGGTTTGGAAAGTGTCTTGACTGTGGGGGTAGTGAACACCTCCTCGTTGACCATTCTGCCATTCAGGCTTCTAACTTGATAATAAACCTCGCTGAGGTGATGGCTATTATTAATGCTGTCTTAACAGAAAATAAAAGAATATACAATCTTCCATAGGTTCAAATGAACACTGCATTAATTGCACTACATTTAAATGCCAGGCAGGTACAGGTTCACTCACCAGCAGATATAGATTATTAAGACCTTTTAAGAATCTCTTAAATACATCATGAATAAATACCAATTTACTTTCTACAGGAACATGCTGAAATTGTTGACAGGTGGAACTTAATAGAAGACAGAGACCTGACCTTTTGAGATATAATAAATATTCTAAAATTCAACGAATAGGCATAGTATATGGATCACCTCATTTATGCTAACCCACAATAAAAATCTTTTCCATTTATAATCATAACATTTAGGTGTAGACTCTTTTCTTGAATTAACAAGATCCTTCTGTACACTGAATGAATAAGACTGTTCTAGCAATCCCAGAGTTCTATCACCCAAGCAGTGAGGTGAGGCAAATGAAGGTTTGCGTGTTGCTCTTCATGCAAATAGGAATGGGGTATACATAAGCAGAAGGGAGAGGAGACAGTCAGGCTGATCAGACCCCTACACAGCTGCTAGAACTGTCAATTGTGAAGACATACACCCACAGCTGTGACCAATAAAGAAAAAAAAGCTACCTATACAGGATGGGGAGCAGAGAGGGAAAGAGAAGCAAAATGGCCTGGGATAGTGGGGCAATAGCCCTATGCTAGGAAGCCTCTGTGAAACCAAGAAGCAGACTGTAAGCCCTGAAGTTTCAGGGCTGATAACTTAAATTGAGACTAAGAGTTTATGGACTGATCTAACTGCAGATGAATTGAAGGGGACCAGTTAGGAAAAAGCTGGGACCCCTAGAGAGACTGCACTAAGAGCAATTGACACCCCCAAACAGAGGAGCTCTGTTACCCCTACCTCCTTTAGGGACCACTGATGATTCTGAGCAGTTAACCTGCTCAAATAATTTGCAAGGGTGTTGTTTTCCCCTGGCACATGAATTGCCACTGGGTGAATGTCCTGCTTTCATTCTCAAAGACTTGTTGCATCTGTGCACACTTGAAGGGAATGTCCCCCTTGTTTGTTCTAGTAATATAAGGCTGTAATATTGTCTGCTATCACCTGAACTGCTTTGTGCTTGATCTGAGGTAAGAATTATTTTCAGGCCCACCTGATGACCCTCAGATCTAATACACTTATATGTAATTTCTTTTCCATTGGTGACCAGTGACCCATTAACAGCAAACTGTTTAAATGAGCCTCCCCTCCCCATCCTAAAGTGGATGTGTCCAAAATGACTATTATCAAAAGCACAGGAAGAATTAATGGTATGTCCTTCGCGTTTTGATCTTGTGTTTATAACATCAGTGCTAATAACACCCTCTGGGGAATGACCAACTTCTAATACATACTCCTCACACCAAGCTTGTAATTCTTGACAACCAGTATTACAACACTCTTATTTGGAGACAAGCATCTGGGGTTGCCGATGTGATTGATGCTAACAATCCCATTATCATTAGAAAAAAGGATATAGTCTGCTCTGGTGAATGATGGAACAGAGGTTTAGACAACCATATTTTTGTAAACTTATCTTCCAGAATAAAGTCTTTGCCTACAACTGAGTTCAATGCAGCCCCTATAAAAGGGATCCTCTATATTGGACATAGAAGTGATTTTGACCAATTTATTTACGTCTAGAAAAAAAAATCTTCTCTTTTGATAATGCTTTCTTTTATAACCAATCGTCTAGGTAGGAGCATACGAAAATCCCTTGTTTTCTAAGATATGTTGCTTTGGCAGAAAGGCACTGTGAAAAAGCCCTTGGGACAATGAACAGACCAAAAAGAAGGACCATGTACTGGAAATGTTCCTTTCCTACCATAAAACGCAGTTACTGTATTTCTGATGAAATGGCCTTACTGAAATACGGAAATACATGCCCTTTTGATCTAGAGCTGCAAACCAATCCTGAAGAGAAAGGGAGGGGATAATAGAGGTACAGAGGTACGGAAATGGGTACAGAGGTAGGGAAATGAAATCTCTTTCAAAACCAATGTAATTTTCTGAGATTCAAGATGGGACAGAGACCCCAATCCTTTTTCAGAATCAGGAAGAAATGTGAATAAACCCCCCTCCCCTCTTGTATTTGAGAGGCACTTCCAATATTTCTCCTGATTTCAGAAGAAAGAAACTTTGCTCTCAAAAGGTCCTTATGCTATGAATCCCTGAAAGGGGATAAAGGGTAGGGGGAGAGGGTTGGAAAAGAAAAGATCTTGAACTGTACTGAGCAACCACTTGAAATAATATATAGAATCCATCTGTCTGATGTTACAGATTGTCATTGGTGGTAAAAGTGGGACAGGTGATCCCTGAATGGAAAAATACATGTATCAGAGTGGTCTGTAGCTCCTCTGTCATCATGTCAAAGCTGAAACCTCGACTGAAGCCCAGAAAAAGATAAAGCCATAGATTTCCCTTTGCTGCAAAGTTTGAAGGACCTCTTCCACTGCTGCTGATGCTGACCCTTGATTCTGGGGCTGATAATAATTCCTCCTTTGGTAGAAGTAAGATGCAGATGAAGATGGTAGTTACTGTTTCTGATTTCTAAATAGTGGAACTGATGACAACCTTTTTGTTGGCTAAAAAACACCAGAAGATCTAGCCATAGATTTCACATTTTTCATTTTCTCTAAAACCTATCAGTTTTTACCCTAAATAGACAGTATCCTTCAAATGAGAGATCTTCAGTTTTCATCCTCATCTCATGATCTCATTGATCTCAACCAGGCTTGATGCCTCAAAGAAACAGCTGAAGCTATAGCCATGTCTGAAACATCTGATGAATTGACAGCTGAACTCAGTCTATGCTTGGCCACACTGCACCCTTTCATTAAAAGAGCATTCAATAATCTCCCATGTTCCTCAGGGAAATAATTTGATAATTTGCCACTCGCATACCTAGAGTAGCAGACGAATTTTTTTTCTCACAAACATATCCAAGAAGGAGTGCTCTTAGATCTATGAAATGCATCTTCCACCACTAATGAATTTGAGGAGAAGTATGTATGAAACATCTGAAAGACCCACACGGGGAAAGTGGTACAATTTATCAGCTTTTTTTTTTTTTTTTAAACGTAGGCTGAGATGATGAAGGTGTTGCACAAATCAACATATGTGGTTGCAATAACCCATCCAATAGAAGTGTAACCACTTATCTGATAGCTGCTCCTAGAATGTCAAATACAGGGTGTGAGGATACCTCAATGGGAACCAAAGGAATGTCCAGTGCCTTTGTCATCCTATCCACTAACTCATGGAACACCACCACATTTTCTGATGGCTATGAAGCTGAAGTCAACCCTACACTTTCCTCTGGAGAGGTTATCTCCCCAGAGTCAGGATCCAGCTCTTCGGGTTGCTCCACTAACTCTTCTTCTGATAAAATATCCCTTAAAATTGTAGGGGGACCTAACGGAACCCTGCTATATTATTGGATCCAAGTCTTTCTGTTTCAAGGCTTGAATACCTTCCTAGTGCCATGCAGAAGGTTTCCTTACATAGAAAGGAAAATCCTGATAATGAGCAGATGCTAGTGAGACCACGGTGGAGCTTGCCCATCTGGCCAAATATCCATACTCAGTTCCAACTGATGCTTTGCCTACCGTAGAAAGGGTTTGATGGTATAGGTCTACTGGCAAACACCCACTAGTAGAGGCACAGCTTCAATAAACAAAAGAGTTATTTTTCTGGTATAACTTATATCACTTTCCTGAACAAAATAGGCATATAA
Organism: Trachemys scripta elegans; assembly: GCF_013100865.1. NCBI lineage: Eukaryota > Metazoa > Chordata > Testudines > Emydidae > Trachemys > Trachemys scripta. The sequence goes on along the minus strand of NC_048300.1, from coordinate 122,384,118 downwards.
CTGTCTATACTAGAACTTTTTACCAGTATAATAATGTTGTAAGTAATCACACCCTAGCTGATACTGTACTATTATACTGATAGACCTAGCCTGAGTCTGACCATGCTGAAAATGTGTTTATTTGGCTTAGCTTTTGTTTTCTTCCATGGAATTTTATTCTTAGCTTTAAAAGAAGTGCCTTGTAATATGGTGATAGCTGCTCTATCAGTAAATTACATAAATGAAAAATATATACGGTTGACTTAGTGTTTCTATAGAAGCTTAATGTTTGAATTTCCTGCCTTTTGCATATTTAAATTCTGAACTTCAATGTTGTATTAATTTATGAGGCCTGTGCCAGGTAGTAAGAATAAAAATTCACTGAAGGCAGCATTTCGTGCTGAGAATGTCCATTCTGCCTGTGCTTCAATGCCCAATGATAAAAGAAAGCATTTTCTTTGAATGACATCTAAGGCTGGGTTAACTTTGAAAATATAAAATTGCTTCCATATTTGCATAAAGATAGAATTTTTGAGAAACCTTTATAGGTTAAAACAGGGCAGGCCATTCCTTTTTAACTTCTAGTGGCTCAAAGGAAAACAACACAAGTACTTGCAACTTTCTAATTATCTTGTCTTGGTCCAATAGACCACATAACTTCTAAGGAAAAAGAGAAGCCCTTAAATTACAACAATAACACAATACAAGCCTCTCAATTAGGATGCCTTGGTGGATTCCAGTTCTTCCCGATTAAAGGGCAGTCTTATTTAAACAAAGATCTAAATAGTACTCAATATTATCATATGTTTCTGTAACTCAGTTTATTCAATCGAAAGTTTTTTGTCTATTACTGATATTTGTTTTAATTTGTAATTAATCATGTTTTAAATATTAAAATATGATGAACATAAAAACAAACATATTGGCTGCGTGTAGTGAGTTGGTGTGGCTCCCCTCCTGCCCAGCAGAGGGAGTGCCCTTACGAACACCCCAGTGGGCAGAGCCTCCACCGCCTGTTCCCGCCCCCCGGAAGTCAAGGGGTGGGACAGGAAGTATAAAAGCCGGCCGCCAGAACTCAGTGAGGCCCTAGCCACCGCAGGGAGCAGACGTGTGGCTGGGAGACCTCTGAGGCCCGAGCTGCCCCGAGCCCACTATGAGGAGGAACCACTGGAGCCTGTCCACTCCCGTCATTGGGAGGGGCCGTTGGAACTCCCCCACACCAACCATGAAGGCGAGATGCCACCAGGGCCCTTCTGCCCCTGCTGTTACCCGGAGGAGCCGCCTGAGTCCACACCGGCCTTCCCTGAGGAGCTGCTGGACCTGCTACCAAGCCCCAGCCGGGAGGAACCCATGCTGATGGACTGGACTGGGCCCGGTGCCACGGATGAGGTAGGCCCTGAGGGGGAACCTGGAAGTAGCCCGGGGGTAGCCGACCCCGGTCAGGCTGCAGACACGTACGAGACGATGTCAGTGTGTTTTGGTCAGAATACCCCACTGACTCGCAGCAGCTGCTCCTAGGGCCCTGGGCTGGGATGCAATGGAGTGGGTGGGCCTGTGTCCCCACCCCGCTCATGGGTGGCAGGCTTCCCCCTCACCCAACGCTCAGGTATAGGGCCTTGGGCCTAGCCTGACCACTGTATTGTTGCTCAGCCCCTGCACCAAAGGGCCTGAGCCCCCTAACTGTTTGTTTGCTCAGCCCCTGCCTGAGGGCCTGAGCCCCTGAACTAACTGTTTGCTTGTTCCACCGGTAGTGAGTCGGTGTGGCTCCCCTCCTGCCCAGGAGGGTCGAGCCCCGACACGAACCTTCTACACTGACATTTTGAAAGACAAAAGAAAATCTTGGAGAAATCTGTGACCTTTACTCACAGTACTAACACCTCTAATTGTAACTGACAAGTCAGTTAGGCCCCAAAAAACAAACCCTACCAAAACAGGCTGTGCAATTGTCATCATCATATTGAGATACAGAATACTTATGTTATATAAGAGAAAAAACCCTATTCCTTTATGTTTATTTTATTAAAGCAGTTTTCTTGATTATCTGTGTCCATTTAATGAGCCAGCAGGTGACACTGCAAAGAGTGTCCTCAGTTCCTACTGGTTTTAATGAAAGCAAAAGGCATTCAGCACTATGCAAGATTAGGCTCCTCATCCTTCATTCCTAAAATTCTTATTGACCTCAACAGTTGTTGCATTTTTATTTTTATTTTCATTCCAAAACATTAGGCCCTAGAATGGCTTTGACTGTATTACTAAGCTAATTTTTAAAAAGAAAATTTTTATTCTTTTTTATCCCTATTTGAGGGGAAATAATTTTTACAGGTTGTTCAAATTAAAACATAGAAATTGGATGTCTTACTGGCTTTCCAAGGATAATTAAGCATGTAGGTTTAGACAACAGAAAGGATTTTTCAGCTTCATCTTCATCAAATATATCTACAAAGGGATAATCTTGTTTTTTCTCTGGTGAAGCCATAAATAAAATAGCCTAAATTAGGAAAAAAATAAACTGTTATTTATATAACACCAGGCATCATGGTTTACATATGAGTAAGCAGACAGAAAACATAGTGAATAACAATTGATTATGTTAGTAAACAATGGATATTGACAGAGGCAAATATAACTATTGAGCATATACAATGCAGGGGGAGGGGAATAACTTCAGAAAAATGAGATTATCAGAACCTTCATTAAGCCCATTACAGGGGTGCCCCCCGCACCTATCCTCCAAGTTTTGTACCACATTTGGGTGAAGTTTGCAGCAGGAGGGAAGATGCTACCCCTTCTCCCCCTGCTTCGCTGCTGTCTTCAGCTGCTGCTCTGCCCCCACCTCCCATTGTCCTGGAGCCACCGCTGGCCATGCTGTTTGGGACCAGGAGCCTGCCTCCTGATCTGCTGCACAGAGGCAGGCAGGGACTGATGTTGGGGTATCCTCCTCCTCCCCATGTACCAGGGCTGGCAGAGTGTATCCCTTGCCCCACCCCCAGTGAGCTGCCCTCATTGTGCCAACTAGGGTCTGAACACATGCTGGCCCCCCAACCAGCAGCACCCTCTCTGATGCAGCCCTTTCCAGCATCTTGAGCTACACCCCTCACAGCCACCCCGTGCCTGCACCCAAAGCTACCCCCCCTCTCTGCTCATAGCACCTAGCTACCCCTTCCCTGCACCCTGAGATTTCAAACTTTTTGAACTGAGCCCACCCCTTTGAGTATCATTTTTGGTTGTGCCCCTCCCCCATTATCTGCTCAAAACAAGAGTTTTTAGATGCCTAAGTAACCTCTGGAGTCAGGGTTAAAGTTGCATCCCCTCCCCCCAAAATCTGAAATAGCACTCCTTGACCTCTTTTCAGATTTTGATAGACTTCCTCCTTTTCAATCCCTGATTCTTAACATGGCTGCAGTTGTTTCTCTGTGATCCTCAAACAAGATACAACTGCCCTCTTCTCCCCGGTTTCCCTTCTGTTATGGTCTTCAGTACCCTTACAGCTTCACTCTCTGCCTCCACAATTGGGCCATGATCCTGCAAAGACTTAGGCTATGTCTACACTACATGCTTAACTTTACACACAGTAAGTAGCCCATCAATGTCAATGGGACTATTGTTTAACCTTGTGCACTATCAAGTTTCAGAGTGGTAGCCGTGTTAGTCTGTATCAGCAAAAACAACGAGGAGTCCTTGTGGCACCTTAGAGTCTCTGAGGTTAAACAAATCTCTGCTCCTCCCCTATCCTCTTCCTACATGTCCCAGCTCACTCCAATCCTGCAACAGGCCTCACATCCTCCTTTGAATGTGATGAGGTGCACTCACCACAGTGCCTCCAGCAAACAGCAAACTTCACTCTAGCTTTCCCCTCTACTTGTACGGTGGAAAATTACATGGCAGGGTCAAAGACTGCAAACCCCACATGGAGAAAGCAGACAAGAAGCTGGTTGGGCAACAGAGAGCAATGCCCTGCCTAGGCTGCTACACCAAGATACCACAAGGCATCAATCTGGATTGGTGTTTTCTCTTCTGGCAAGGGAAGTGCAGTTTGTCTGGTTCTTTGTTGTTAATGTAGCACACTCAAGATCCTCATGAAATAAAGGGGTTGGGGAGAAAATGGTCTGGTTTATTTTGCCTATACAGTAACTGACTCATCCCATTGCAGGGCTGGTGGGCGGTTGTCACAAAATCTAAGGAGACTGTCAATGACTTGTCCCAGCTCCTTCAAAACAGGTTGACGGTCACTTGGGGCGGGAAGTCCTATACAGTACAACCTGCTTCTTATTTGATTGAGTTAATTAATAAATAATTAAGGCATCGCTCACTGAAGTTTTAACACATTACTTTGATGACGTTTCTAAACATTTCCTCTCCGGCGGATACATTTGTAAAACATTTTGGCCTTGGAGTTTGGGAATCACGAACCAACTTCCCGGCGGAGAGCCAGGCGGGGGGCGGGGTGCAGCTGTTACGCGGCTGGCTGGGGCCGTTGGCGGCGGACTCGGTCCCTCCGCGGGGACAGGGCGGCGGAGTCCGCACGGGGCATTGCTCAGGTCAGCTGTGGCTCTGCCGGTGACTGGGGGACCCTCTGGAGCATCCCCGTAAGGCCTGTACCAGCGCCACATCCCCACGCAGCCGGGGGGGAAGGGGCCGCCGGGAGCGGGGAGGGAGGTTGGGCCGGGGGTGCTGGCCGGGGCAGCTGGGGTGGCAACACTTACAGTGCTCGGGGCAGGCACGGAACGGCCCCTCCGCCTTCCTAGCGCTAGGATCCCAACTCACTGCCCGGCAGTGATTTGTGTGGCCTCGTAACCCATGGCAACCAGCGAGCCCCGCCCCGCGCCCGCTGCTCTCCGCTTCGAAACTGAGCGCGCCCCGTGCCCAATCAGCGTGCGAGCCGCGCTCCCCGCGCGCGTGCACGGGGCAGATTTTTAAAGCGGGCGGCGGCGCGCACCTAACCGCTATGGAGATAATTGCAGGCGCAGGGGCTTTCCGTAGCGGTGAACGTGAGAGTAGCCCAGAGCGGGCAACCAGCCCCTGGGCGTAGTGTTGTGGAGGTCGGAGCGGTCCCTAGTGCTGATGGGGGGGAAGCACCCCTACCGTGGGGGAATGGGGTCCTGCCCCTACGTAGCCAGTGACACCCTCTCCTCCGGCGGCAGCCCGGTGACTGCGCCTCAATATTCATCGCTTCCCCCTGACAGGCTGGAGCCCGCTTCACGGCCGCAGCCCACTGGCACCCACACCTGAAATGGCCGCCAAGGCTTCGGTCTCATTCCGTCACGTGACGGGATCACGGGGGCGCGGTAGCCCGACGCTCTCTAATGCGCTCTCCGGGGCAGCGCCAGCGCTCCGCGTCAGCCGCGCTTCCGGCTCCTAGCGTGGGGAAGTGACCGGGAGCGCCCTCTCCCCGCCGGGTCTGCCCGGGTGCGCCGCCCCCCTTAGCTTCCAATCTGCCTCTGGTCTCACGCGGCCCTTCCCCGGCAGCTATTGCCCCAGAGGCCTGGACACTGCCGCTCTCCCTGGTGCTGGAGCCCCCCGAGCGGCTCGATAGCCCCGTCTGGGGGGCGCTGCTCGCTACGCGAATTCGATCGTTCCCCACCCGTTAAACGTCTCTTCCCCCTCCCCCGTTGCCGTGGGGCGGGCCCGGAGCCCACCCCGCTATCGCCATGCCCGCCGCGGCGGCAGCGCCGATTATCCGCTGCGTGCAGAAGCTGGTGCTATACGAGGCCCGAGCTGTAAGTAACCGCGGCGCCTCCCCCGCAGGCTCCGCCCCTGCCGCCCGCGTGCCGGGAGGGCGGGCGTCTGGTCTGGGGAACAACAGCTGAGCCGGGGTCATAGCGGCTTCTGCAGGCTCTTGAGTAACGTGGAGTCCGTCGTTCACCTTCCTCTGCCGGAGTGGGTTACAGGTTCACTAACAGTGGGGTGTTGTCAGGGGTCGTACGTGTACCCCCAGGCCAGCCCCCCTCCTTCTGCCCAAGGTCCTGCCCCAGACGCCCCTCCCCGGCCAGCCCCAGGCCTCCGGCATCAGGGGAGAAGGGGAGTGTGGGTGAGGCTAGGGCCTGGGTTTGGGGAGGCTTAGCGCTCCCCCTCCCCCCGCCTACCCACCTGCACATGTGTGTCCCTACTGAGAGCATTTATTAGTATTATTTCTGTTAATTGCTGTATAATTGTAGCACTAGGAACTCCCAGGGTTGCCAACTGTCTAATCACATAAACCAAAACACCCTTGCCCTGCCTCCTGCTGTGCCCTTTCTCCGAGGCCGCACCCTGCTCACTCCATCCCCCTCCCTTGCTTGCTCTCCCCCACTCTCATTCACTTTAATGGGGTAGGGGCAGGGAGTTGGGATGTAGGAGGGGGGTGTGGGCTCTGGGAGGGTATTTAGATGCAGGAGGGGGCTTGGGGCTGGGGCAAGGGATTGAGGTGCAGGAGGGGATGTGGGGTGCAGGCTCTGGGAGGGAGTTTGGATGTGGGAGGGGGCTCAGGGTGGGGTGCTGGCTCCAGGAGGGGGCTCAGTGCTGGGGTAGGGTTATGGAGGGGGGTTGGGGTGTTGGCTGCAGGAGGGGGTTATCTCGGGCAGCTTCTGGTCAGTGGCACTGTGGGGCTAAGGCAGGCTCTCTGCCTGTCCTGGTGCTGCTCCCAGAAGCGGCTGGCATGTCCCTGCAGCCCCTGGGAGGGGGAGCCAGGGGACTGCGTCCGCTGCCCCTACCTGCGGGCGTTGCCCCTGCAGCTCCCATTGGCTGCAGTTCCCGGCCAATGGGAGCTGCAGAGTCGGTGTTGGGGTAGGGGCAGCGGCAAAGACCCCCTACCCTCCCCCAATTCCGGGAGACTCCCGGTGAAACTGGGAGGGTTAGCAACCCTAGGAGCCCCAGTGGTGGACCAGGACCCAGTTGTGCTAGGCACTTTACGAACAGAACAAGAAGATACTCCCTGCCCCAGAGCATACAGTCTAGGTATAAAACAAGAGCTAACAGGTGGATAGGGACAGATAATGGGTAAGGGAGTACTAGGAAACAATGAGACACTATTTGTTAGCATAATAGGCAGTGATCTTGGCATGTCAGCAGGCATCATGACAAAAGAGAGATTTGAGATGAGTTTTGAAGGAGGATAACTTTAAAACACTACAGTATTCCACAACAGTAAGGGCAAACATTAAGGTGAGGTGCTTCTGTTACTTGCTCTATTATTTTATCATGAGATTAGGTACTTGCAAAACAACAAACTTGACTATAGCAGCGAGAGGATATCTTTGTTAATAGACTAATGCTTTAATTATATTTCTGTTTTGAATCTGTGGCTCTGAAGGTGTCGCTATTGTCAATGTCAGTTCATCAAAACCTCGTGTGCAGTGTTGGTCCCAGAATATTAGAGTGACAAGGTGGGTGAGATAATATATTTTATTGGGTCAGGTTCTGTTGGTGAAAGAGGCAAGCGTTTGAGCTATACAGAGGTCTCCATGTAGCTTGATATCTTGTCTCTCCAACAGAAGTTGGTCCAATAAAAATATTATCTCACTCACCTTGTCTTATTGAAACCTTTTGGGAGGAAATATTCTTTACTAGCCTTTGAAGGCAGATATTGCAGAGACTCTTTTCTCTCAGATAATCTTCATTAGTTTCTGCAGAAGAAGGGCATAATCCTAAAACCATTCTGATATTTTAAATCCAGAAAATAAATTCTAGAGTAATATGTTAATAGTTGGTTTGGGGTGTATTTTAAACTGAATTATTAAAGGGACAGCATCAACTTGAAATCTAGAAAGTTTAATACAAACTGGAAGTAGTTTCAGGTTCTAACTGCTGAGGAGTCACAACTGCCAATTTTGGAGGTTTTATAACTATATATTCCTTTCTTTAAAAAGGTTTTCTATTCCCTTTTGTTCTATGAAAGATGCACATAAACAAATTGGCTGACTCTACTGGGGAAACTATGAAAATCTCTATGCTTCCAATTGCACAAAGTAAATAAAACATTTAGTTTCTCAAATTTTCCAGCCTAGGGCTTGTCCTTACTCCAGTGGTAGCACAAGGTATAACTTGAATGTTGCCTCAACCTGACTTTTGTTCCCACACAAATTGCTGTAAAGTGGTGCTTTAAACTTAAGCATGTTGGCTCATCATTGGGTGTGGATTGAGGCTCAAATGCTGCTGCTCATTGAGCTAGTAATGCAGTGGTGATTCAGCTACTCTGTGCTATTGAGGGCTTGTCTACACATACAGTACTGCAACAGCGCTGCTGTAGTGCTTAGTGAAGACACCACGGACACCAGCAGAATGCTTCTCCCCTCGACATAGGTTCTCCACCTTCACGAGGTGTTAACTGTGTTGATGGGAGAAGCCCAGGAGCTCAGTCAATATAACTGTCGCTCGGGTGTGGATTTTCCACAGCCCTGAGCGACATAATTTATACAGTAGAACCTCACAGTTACGAACCCCTAGGGAATGAAGGTTTTTGTAGCTCTGAAATGTTCGTAATTCTGAACAAAACTTTATGGCTGGTCTTTCAAAAGTTGACAACTTAACATTGACTTAATACAGCTTTGAAACATTACTATACAGAAGAAAAATACTGCTTTCCTTTTTTTTAGTAGTTTAAGTTTACCACAGTACTGTACTGTATTTGCTTTTTTTCTTGTCTCTGTGGTTGCCTGATTATGTACTTCGGTTCCAAATGAGGTGTGTAGTTGACTGATCAGCTCATAACTCTGAGGTTCTACTGTACTGACATACGTCTGTATGGTGGACCAAGCCTAATATAATCAGTCTGTAGCTCCAGTATTGTTGTGTGATGTGCCTGCTGTCCCTTGAGCTAAATCAGGTGGAGGTAATTTGGGCTAATTGTTGTAATGAAGACAAGACCAAAGTCATCTTGGGGGCTTCTTATAATAATAGATACAGAATTTTCATACAGATTTCAGCAGTGCTTTGTGTGGTCATAAGATTTCACCCATTTAGAATTAATGTACAGGGTCTAGGCCTTAGCAGATGAGAACTGGTTCTGCCATTGATAGAGAACTTGGGTTCTATTCCCAGCTCAGCAAGAAATGATTTTGTGCAACCTTTCAGATCCTCAGTTAACTCAAAGGGGGAAGGGTTGTTGAAACACACAAAATTGACACCAGTCAGTGGAAGAAGTGAGGTTAGCTCCACAATCCTAACACTGTTTGCTTTGTTACAGACCAAAAGGTATTTTGTTGGGATTCATGATCTCTGATATAACACTGCTGAAAAATAGCAATGTTTTTGGGACTTCAATTAAACTGATGATAAAAGCTGTAAATTATGCAAGAAAAGGGACAAAAGATTTTGATAAGAAAGGGTTGTGTAGCTCATCTGAGCGAGGGACATAATGTTCACATCTGAGTGAATTTTGAAGTTCATGTTAAAGATGTGCTAAAGGATTACTAAATTTTGTGTGATACTATGCACAAATTCAGAAAGGTATGATTTTTATTTTTACCATTTTATTTTTTTTCAAGAACATTTGCCAAGGTCCAAGGGGCCATCTTTTATTGTTTTTTAAAGCAAGCCTTTGTTTCAGCTGCAGGGAGGGTTTCAGCCACTATTAGTACTTCTCTAAGGTTTTCTCTGATATATTTTTATTTTCCATTTTTTACTTTTTAACTTTGCAAGATATTCATACTTTATTGTATAGACATGACTGAAAATGATATTATAGGTAAGTAGAAATTTTTGAATCAGAAATATTTGTAGGGTTGAAGAACTTACACTGTTTTCAGATGCTTTTTAAAACCTTATATATGTACCATTTTTTATCCATATTTGGTTTCAGTTCTCTTTTGCTTTTAGTCTCAAATGTTATTGTGCACACATTTCAAACCAAAGAAACATCATACATTTGTTACCTGAAACATGCGTTACTAAGAGTTGTTAAAATAAAATTAAAAATCACCGTTGTAAATAAGTCGCCTAAGTTTGTCTGCTGTTTCCCTTCTCCCCCCCGCATGACAAAATATCACTTGTGATTTGTGTTGATTTCTGTCTTGTGTTCATTTTATTATGCCTCTGTGGTTTGACTTGTTTGCTTACTAATTTCTTTGTTGGCACAGGGGCTTTGTGTTCTTTGTTAGCTCATTTTCTGCTTCCTCAGTCTGCTAATTTTTATGAAAAAAAATCTATCATTTTACTTTACTTTGTTTCACTATCATCTTCATGATGGTGTGAAAATGTGACATGGCTTTTTTCTTAATTATACTTTAGAACGTATCTAGATAAACACGGGGGAAACAGCCAGTGTTGTTTGTGGTCAAATAAATAATTAGACTGAGATTACGGGAGTCCCAGAGAACATATTAAGGTAACTGAAACACAATGAAGTGGTAAATGGATAGCCAGTGAGTACATTGTGTACATAATGCAAAACTAAAGGAGTCTGTAGGATCTTAACAGAAAGAGAGGCTGTTTGAGAGCGTTGGCTTTTTAATTCAGCTCCTAGCTTCAAAGTAAGCAATGAAAGATGGCTTCCATATCCAAATGCATAGCTATATATTATTAGGACAAAAGTCTTGTGGGTTTCTACTGACTCTAAGCTTATTGATGCTCGTAGTTTTGGATGTTTAGTATTGTATATATTAAGGCTTAGTCAACTTATGTTGGTATAACTATGTTGCTCAAGGGTCCCACACCCCTCGTATAGACAATATTATGTTGACGGGAGGGCTTCTTCTTTAGACATAGCTACCGCCTCTTGGGGCAGTGGAATACCTATCCTGACAGGAGAAGCTCTCCCATTGGCGTAGGTAGTGTCTTCACTAAGTGCTATAGTGGGTATAGCTGCAGCACTGTAAGTGTAAACAAACCCTTAGTTTTGAGTGAGATCCATACAACATATCTACTAAAATTCAGCTGCAAACAACATTTGTGGCATTACATTCGGAAGTAAAATTGTAAGAGTGCGCTCTCTCTCGATATATATCTATATATAAATACCTTCTCTCATTTGTGTTTTAAATGTGTTAAAAGTGATGAGCATTATTAAAAATAAACAAATTCCATATGATAAGTAAAAGTTATAAGTTGAATTTTTGAAAGGGGCAGTATTTCAATAATAAAAGTCTCTATTCATCAGGAACTTATTTGAGTGCCTGTTTCAGGGGGCTCCTTGGACCCTGTGGCTTATTAACTCCAGTGCCTAAAACTAGGAAAAATGTCAGTTTCCTTTTTCTCATTCCCTGAATTTTTTCTAGAACAAAATAAATAGACCTCTAACATTCAAAGGAAGCTTAGTCTAACAAGGGGGTTTCAACTTTTTCTGAGCCAACACCAGAAAAGTTCTGTGGTTGTCCATTGTATTTTTTTCTTTAAGAATAAAGGAAAAAAACATGAGTCAATCCATTTCAAAATATGGAATAAAGAAAACTTTTTACAAGAAAAAAGTGAGAGACTGACAGGATTACAGCGGTGGGTGTGGAAGATCAAATTAAATTTGAGAAGTGCAATGTGAGAATCAGAGAGTCCAGAGAGGAAGTTGTTGCATTTACTGAGAGAGAACTAGTACATATACCAAGATTTTAAGGCATAGAGAGAAAAGGGGCTGGATTTTTGAGATTGGGAGGACTGATGGAGTTTAGGGACTGAAGGATGTGATAAGATGAAGAAGATAGAGTTGAAATATGACACTAAAGCTGCACACCTGCATTACTGGGCATTGTGGAATTGTCTACAATGATTCAGAATGGATTGGGAAAGAATGGTTTGCTAGTTCTCACCCAAACTCTATTTTCAACTGGAAAATACTTTCATTGGGAAGCTGGATACTGAGAAGAGATCGGAAAGACAATCACAGATAAATGTAGGATTGAACAGAGGGAGAAGTCAGGATGTTGGGAAAGTCATATGGATGGTAATTGAATACATGAGAATACATTAGGTTATACAGTGATAGGTGCTGGGGAGAAGAGGAAGGAAGACGTGAGGGACAATGATTGAAAGCAAGATAGAGGATGAGCCAGTAAATAGGAGGATGAAGGAGCATCCTTCTAGCTCCCCTTGCTTCTCTAGGGGAGCAAGAAGGGGAGCTATTCAAGGCCAGAACCACAAAAGCCTACAGAGGAGATCAAATGTATGAAAAGGGGGAGTGATTGTGCTGAAGACAGTGGACAGAGTTTAGGCCTTCAGGCCTGGTCCCCACTAACCCCCCACTTCGGACTAAGGTACGCAAATTCAGCTACGTTAATAACGTAGCTGAATTCGAAGTACCTTAGTCCGAACTTACCGCGGGTCCAGACGCGGCAGGGAGGCTCCCCCATCGATGCCGCATACTCCTCTCGCTGAGTTGGAGTACCGGCGTCGATGGCGAGCACTTCCGGGATTGATTTATCGCGTCTAAACCAGACGCGATAAATCGATCCCAGAACATCGATTGCCTGCCGCCGGACCTGGAGGTAAGTGTAGACGTACCCTCAGACTTAGGAGGGAACAGGTGATTAGTGAGTAGCTTCAGTAGAGCGGGGAGGGCGACTGCAGATTGCAGACAATCAATTAGAAAAAGAGTGGAACACAGTGAAACTGAGGAATAAACAGCATGCTCAAGGAACTTAGTGTTCAAGGACAGGAGACAGATGGGACAGAAATTGGAAACGTATGGAGTGCTTAAAGGTTTTTTTTTTTTTTTTTTTTTGTTAGGATAGGAATATAGTAGAATGGTTAAAGTAATTGTAAAAGGAGTCTATATCTGAGGGAGAGGGGCAAAGGACACTGGAATACACAGGGGCAAGGTGGGTGAGGTAGTGTCTCCTATTGGACCAACTTCTGTTGGTGAGAGAGACAAGCGTTTGAGCTTACACAGAGCTCTTCTACACAGGGTCAGTTAAGCAATCATGAGTAAAGCTATATTTAGAAAAAGCCAGTGTTGCCTTTAAATACAGTGATAGGAAAAAAATAATCCAGGACAACTGTTAAAACATGCTTTTTTTAACTGAACTTTGGGTTGATGAATGTTATGATATGTGAATTGGATTTTGTCCTAGGAAGACTGAGAGCTTGCTTAGAAATATTCAGTCTGGTGCATGTATTGAGCTAGTTGTTAAACAGATATAAAATAGAGGAAAAATCTAAGGGACAATTATATGCTGAAAAACTACACTAAATTGTTTGTGCTAACTTCTTATTATGCAAAAGTGCACACTAGAGGGCAGTAAATCAAAAGGATCTAGAGTAAATCATATATCTCTTTTTTCACTCTACAGCAAAGCTGGATTGAGCTAGAGATATCTATAACTGCCTGGGTGTTTCCTTCAATGGAACCTTCTTGAGAACTCTAGTTTGAACCACTGGCAATTATCATGTTTTTTCCCATAATTCCTGGAATAGTGTGGCATTGGGCAGATCACTTAATCTGTTTGTGTCATCTGTAAAAAGGATGATAATACTTACCTACCTTGCAGGGTATTTTGAATCTAAATTAATGCTGTTCTGTCCAGGTTCAACCATAATTACCATATCTGAGGGTGGGATTTACAGAGTTACTTAAGTCCCTAAATCCCAGTCCTCTGCGATCCATGAAACTCATGTGTAGCCCAGTAGTTGCTTAAACTCACTCAGCGTCTAAGTTTTCAGCATAAAAGTTCCCTAGATGCCTTAGTTTCTGCCTGTGGACATGTGCACTGCTGCCTCACTACAGGTGTTCAGAAGCCTATCTGCCGCCTAAAGCCCAAGGAAATCCAGTTTATAACTTTTAGCATAGTGGTTAAAGCACTTCTCTGGGATGTTGGTGACCCAGGTTCAGTTTCCTCCTCTACCTGAAGGGGAGAAAGGCGAGTTCCCTAACAACTGGGCTATGAGATACTCTTAGGTAGGGCTCCCTCAATCTCAGTCTGGTTGAGGCAGTTCCGCTGTGGTTAAATGAGTCACTGGGCCAGATATAGTGAGAATGATCCTGTAGCCCAGTGGTTATGGCCCACCTAGGAGTGCGAGACCCAGGTCCAGTCTTCCTGCTCCAATGACTCCTTAATTATTTATCCACAGTGGAAAAGCTTCAACAGGAGAGACTGCAGGGAGCCCCATATCACACATTCTCATAGTCGAGTGGTTAGAGCACTCTCCTGAAAGGTGGGTCACCCCTGTTCAAGTCCTTTCTCCCACTCAGTTAGAGAGGGGAATTGAACTTGAGTCCATAAGCGCTGGTTCTGTGGGGGCTCTGGGGTTTAGGACTTTCTGGGAGGAAGAGGGAGTAGCGGGGACGTGATGTGCTCAGGGGAGGAGGCGGGGCAGGGACTTGGGGAAGGAGGTGGAATGGGGGCAGGGCTGGGGTGGGAAAAGGCGGGGTGGGGCAGGGACTTTGGGGAAGGGGTGGAATGGGCAGGGCTGGCTTTAGTAAGTGTGGGGCCCGATTCAGATACCCAGCGGTGGTCTGGGTCTTCGGCGGCACTTCAGCGGCAGGTCCTTCACTCGCTCTGGGTCTTCTGTTGCACTGAAGGACCTGCTGCCGAAATGTTGCCGAAGGACCCGCCGCCAACGTGCTGCCGAAGACCCGGACCACTGCCGGGTGAGTAAAAAAATTAAAAAGGCGCCTAACTTAGGCATTCTTCTTTAGGGCGCGGGGCCCAATTCGGGGGAATCAGCCTAAAGCCGGCCCTGGTGTTGTAGCCGTGTTGGTCCCAGCATGTTAGAAAGACAAGGTGAGAGAGACAAACTTTCGAGCTTATACAGAGCTCTTCTTCAGTTCTTTGCTGCTTGGGCAACCTGTGAGATAGTTGAGTGTCTGTCTGCAGACTCGGGCAGACAGCACTGCATTAGTGCACATGTGAAAGGCTGTCTCCACAACTGTAAGAGCTAGAAACATACCCTTATTTTTAGATAAAAACTCATTTTATATAGAAAATGAGGTAGACCCACACCAGTTGGCAGGGAAAGCTTTCTACTCGCCACTGGTGAGTAAGCAAGAAGGCTTTTCATGTCTTGCTTAAGGTTCCATTAACTTGATTTTAATTGAATGTCATATGATACAAGATCCAGATTTGGGTTTTCATTGGGTTTTATTCCTGTAGTTTCCAGGCTGGTACATAGATTTAGATGGTTGGAGAGAAATATACATTGACCACTGTTTACAAATCCTGATTTTTAGTAAACAAACAAACAAACAAAAAAAACCATAAGGCAGAGATTTGAAACTTTGAAAAATGGTGGCTATGTAAGAGTACTGGCTAGGTTTCACAAATATCGTTTAACTGTATCAGAGGGGTAGCCGTGTTAGTCTGAATCTGTAAAAAGCAACAGAGGGTCTTGTGGCACCTTTGAGACTAACAGAAGTATTGGGAGCATAAGTATTGGCTTGCATCTGAAGAAGTGAGGTTCTTACCCACGAAAGCTTATGCTCCCAATACTTCTGTTAGTCTCAAAGGTGCCACAGGACCCTCTGTATCGTTTACCTGGTTAACTGTTAACTGATGTCGCTCCTGTGGCGGGCCGGCACGGGGTGGCAGGGGCCGGGGTCGCACCGAGGCTGATGTCCCGCCCAGTGTGGCCAGCCGCGGAGGTTAACGGTTATTGTCTGGTTAACGATAAGCCTAATGCTTACCGGTTAACCTTTTACATCCTTAATTTTAATAGAAAATCCTAATAGAGTAGATGCTTGTTTGCAGCAACATCTTGTAAGAGCAACTCTGCTTATGAGCAACATTTCCTTTTGGAACACTTTCTCTACCATGAGTTGTCTACTTGGTAACAGCAACAAAGTCACTGCATAAGAGCAACATTTGTGATGTTGTGACGTTACATCCTCAGTTTGCATCATTTTTTGTGTGTCAAAAACAGACAAAATGCCAGAAGTCTTTCACTGAAAGAAAAAGTACAGATTATCTGAGACTGTCAAACTCCAGGGGCTACTCAAAACCAAGTTGCAGTCAAGTGGGATTTGCACAGGTCGATTGTATGTGGAAGTAGAAGGATACGCTTTTGGCTAAATACGAAGCTGGACAGTTGAATAGCTGCTGTATGTGCGGGCATGAAGGAAAAGCCCCTGATGTTGACCAGGCTCTCTTTATATGGCTCAAGGAGAAGAGGGCTCAGGGAGCACTGCTCACTGGACCAGCCATCAAGGAAAAAGCCCTTCAGCTTGCTGCTTCTCTGGGATTGAACAATTTTAAGGCAAGTGACAGTCCTAGATGGAAGAAACGCTTCAATGTTGCTTACAAAAAAGAGCATGGTGAAAAAACATCGGCGGGCAAGCCAGCAGCTGAGCAGGGGCAGCGCAAAAAGCTTCCTTACGTTCTTGAAAAGTTTTCCCCAGCTGACATCTACAATGCTGACAAAACAGGATTTTATCTGAAAGGATTCTGTGCCAGAGGACATGGGAAAAAATGAAAAGCTAGGAGGGGGGAAAGCTTCAAAGGACAGGGTAAGTGTGCTCTTTTTTGCCAACATGGATGGGAGTAACAAATGTCCACTGTTCATGACTGGAAAGTCAAAAAGACCCATATGCTTTCCAAAGGATTTCAGTAAACTTCCCCTCACTTATGTCAGTTCAGCAAATGCCTGGATGACGGGTGAGATTTTCATCAACTGGCTAAAAAAGTGGGATTATCAGTTTTGCTTGCAGAGCCATACAATGTGCTTCTTACTGGATAACTTCTCCACCCCCCACTTCCACCCAAGGAGTGGTTCTCACCAACATTCAGGTTGAATTCTTACCCTCTAACACAGGGGTGGACAGACTTTTTGACTCGAGGGCCACATCAGGGTGGGGAAATTGTATGCAGGGCCATGACTGTAGGGCTGGGGCAGGGGGTTGGGGTGCGGTGTGCAGAAAGGGGCTCAGGGCAAGGGGTTGGGGTGCAGGAGGGGGCTCAGGGCAGGTGGTTGAGGTGCAGGAGGGGTGCAGGGTGCGGCAGGGAACTAAGGGGTTGGGGTGCAGGAGTGGTGTGGCAGGGAACTCAAGACAGGGGGTTAAGGGACTCAGGGCAGGAGGTTGGGGTGTTGGAGGGGTTTGGGATGCGGGCTCCAGCCTGGCGCAGCTTACCTTGAGCGGCTCTGGGGTGGCAGTGGCGCATAGCAGGGCTAAAGCAGGCTCTCTGACTGCCTGCCCTGGTCCCGCGCTGTTCCTGGAAGTGGCCGGCATGTCCGGCAGTGGCTCCTGGTGGTGAGGTGGGGCAGAAGGCTCCGCTGCGTGCTGCCCTTGCTTGTGGGTACCACCCTGTAAGCTCCCATTGGCCAATGGGAGCTGCGGGGGACGGTGCCTGCAGGTGACGGCAGCGCACAGAGCTCTCTGCCCCCTCTCCCACAGGGCCGTGGTGCCAGCCGCTTCCGGGAGCGGTGCGGGGCCAGATCAGGCAGGCAGGGAGCCTGCCTTAGCCCTGCTGAGCCGCCGGGCTGGCAATCCCGTGGGCCGGATTGAAAGCCCTGATGGGCCAGATCCAGTCCGCGGGCCATAGTTTGCCCTCTCCTGCTCTAACACAATATCTTTGATGTAACCTATGGATCAAGGTGTGAGCAAGAACATGAAGGGACATTACCCATCAAAAATTGCAAACCAGTTGATTATTCTTGATGCAGACCGCAATGCAGATGTACAGACAGTGATGAAAACTGTACGTTTGCTAGATTGTGGTAACCTTGTTGCTGAGGCATGGCAAGATGTAAAGCTAACAACAATTTCCAACTGTTCCAGCAAAGGCAAATTTTTTGTGCCAGTGGAAGGTATGGAAGACAAGGGTATTGAAGAGTTTGACCCCCAAATGATGTTCCACTTCCAGTCAACATGGAAAAAGAGGATTAGTAGCTGCTGTGAGTATGGATGAGGATTTGCTCACATTTGGAGAGCTAACCAATGAAGAGTTAGTGAATGCTGAAGCTGCTGCAAGGCTAGAGAAACGAGCTCGTGTTGATGAAATGTATCATAATCAAGAGAGAGGAGGATTTTGATGAAGTTCCACCTCCAAAAACCCCCAGTTGTTGAAGGCTTTGAACATACTTTGGCCTTTTTCACAGCTAGAGGGACTTGGTGACAGGTCTGCAGGTCTCTTTGGGACATTGAATCCCATCTTCAAAACAAAATTGTGACTGAGAAGAAGCAGAGAAAATTAAGCATTCTTTCACTTGAGATGAGTGAGTTTATCTTAATTTACAAGTTGATACACACTATATAAATAGAATACACCTTGATGTGGAATAATACTTTAATATAGGTTATTACACCATTACCATTTGTTTGCTTAGCAGACGCTCTTATCCAGGGCAACTTAACTGTAATACTTTGTATGCACTGCAAGTGAGTACAAAAAACATGTATAAGTAGGAGCAAGAGTTTGTGTGTGTGTGTGTGTGTGTGTGTGTGGTCATGGTGGTTGTTTGATCTTAAAATGTAAAAATAAAATTTGATACTTTTATATGTTAACTCAATTAATACTACTTTCTGATACAGTATGGTAGTAGACTACAAATGCAGAACAGAGCACATGTTTAAAATGTACAGTACATATACTAATGTAATTCTGTAACAATAATAAACATACATCACATTTTTACAATTCTAAATTGTTAGTGTGTACTGTAGCTGTTTTGCATATCAGAAAAAGCATGCTGCCTTTGGTCAGACAACACTCCCCATAACAGCAACAGCTGCTTAGGACCAACATAGCAAAAGGTCACCGCTATGTTGTTACTAATGAGCATCTACTGTAGTCATAAGGCAAGTCAGAAATAGCTATATCACAGTAAGCTGGACTGTATACAAACAAAAGCTCAGACAATAATATTTCATGGAAAACCTTGGAGCATTACTTTGAAAAAGCTACACAGGGTTCCTGCAGCTCTTTCTGCATTGTTTCCCCCTCAGAGCGTCGGGGCGATTGCCTTGCAGAAGGGGCAGGACTTGTAGTGCATGTATAGGCAGAGGATTTTTGGAAAACACTGGCACTAACTCTGCAGATTCATGATGCACAGAGCAGGAAAAAAAAAAAAATCTCTGCACACCCTCTAGCTACCACTAGCAGTATGGCTGACTCATGTATTCTCAACTCTCCTAGGTGTGCTTATTCAATCCCCTACCCGGTTTGAGAGAGGGGAGGGAGTTAATGCAAAAGCTGGGAGGTTAATTTTGGCCTGGTCAGCATTAATTGTTGTGCAGATGTTCCTTTTAAATAGTGTGCCTTTTACAGGCGACATTCTCGAAATTCCCATGGAGCTTCATCTAGAAGCCGCTTGTATAGAAGGGCTTCTTCAGGATCTTGGAAGCATGCACTGTAGCAGCTGAATTTCTGCTATGTCCAGGTTTCTTACCTTTATACTTATTTTCCTAATCCTTTGTTTCCCTTATGCCATGCAGCACAGGAGAGCAAAGGAATGGAATCTGGCCCAACTTATTTCTGTCAAGTAAATAAAATCTCTTCATATTTATAATGAAAATTGTGTTTTAAGTAATTGAAATGCTTCAGTGACGGTGTTCCAATCTTCTAGGTAATTTGTACATAAAATTTTTTTTATTTTTTTTTTAAATAATGATTGTAAAAACGTGTTTAAAAGCAAGGAAATTGAAAGGTGACACTCAGTGTATCATTGAGAGTTTTTTCCTCTACAACATTATAAAGTTAACTACTATTGCTTCTAGTTTCAGCGAACCCATTATTAGCAATAACTATTTCACTGGGAAAACATGGTTCCTAATGACAGAAGTTTAAGGATGGCGTCTGATTATGTCTATTTCTTGATTACGAGTATATACAGGCTGTACACTACATACACTAAATGGTCCCTCAAGTCATTTGCACTGTAAATTACAGTACAGTTCAGGCGCAATAAGCTCATAAAATTGCTACGGTATTCTATATTAATAGCACAAACAGTATCACTGTTGCAAAGCTGTAGTAATTAGTGCCTGTAACTACGGTGACCCGATGTCTCGTTTTTAAAGGGACAGTCCTGTTTTTGGGACTTTCTTATATAGGCGTCCCCCACCCCC
Source organism: Trachemys scripta elegans (assembly GCF_013100865.1). Taxonomy (NCBI): domain Eukaryota; kingdom Metazoa; phylum Chordata; order Testudines; family Emydidae; genus Trachemys; species Trachemys scripta. The sequence continues at coordinate 122,364,242 of NC_048300.1, read as the reverse complement.
TGTCCCGTTTTTTCATAGTTGCTATCTGGTAACCCTACCTATATTACTATGTTAGGGTTTTTTAATAAGCACACACTAACTACATGACGATTCAGTCTTTATTCTGGAAAATTTGCAGTTTACTTTTAGGTATGTTTCTTTAGAAGAAATAAAAATGCAAAATATTTAAATATTCCTGGTTTCTTGAGAGGATCACTTCGAGCTCATAAGTCATATTCCATTCTATTCCATGGAGGAAGACTCCCTTCTGGGAGAACTATGCTCCCATGTAGTGACCACTGATGGCTGCCCGTTAAGCTATCCTTAGGAGTGTTTTCACTGTGCAGTGTTGGTCCTGTGTAAATAAATCCTGTCAGTAAGGGTTTTCTTATGTTGGACAGTCCCCACCAGCTTTTGTGAAGACAGTACAATTAGAAGAATCACCTGGCCTATACTTTCTGTCTGATAAAAACTCAGACATTCTGCAGGATTAATGGAAGGGAAAGTATGCTGCTTAGTTGCTGCTATCCTTTATACCCAAATAGACCTGATTTGGCTCCCCTCCGTGTGCAGTAGCAAAGAGGACAGTCTAACCCTATGTTAGTGATTGATTATCATTATTATGTTAGGACATTTTATCACATGCTCTGAGCTCTGCTTTTCTGGGGTCAAATACAATATATATCATAGCAACCATAAAAATATTTTTTGGGGCGCAACGTTTTTCCTGAACAATTTTGTTGTTGGCTTGGAGGAGGAAGGTGACCTGACTGCAGGTGATAACTCCTGTTGTGCTGTGCTAAAGGTCAGCGTTCAGCATGTATGCAAGCAGAGAGATCTCCACAGTGTGCTAAAACATTACTAGCCCTGAGCCTATGATCCCAAATCAGTTTTCTTACTAAGGTCTCTCAGCAAGCAGCCCAGCATGTTCCACAATCATTGGTTAAATTCAATAGAAAGTGTAATTAGCACATTGCTGTTTATCTGCGGCGTTTGTGTGCTGGGACATATGCCATAGGCAGCTACAGATATCCTATTGCCACAAAATTGCAAACATTTTGCATAAGTATTTTAACTTTTTCTGCATTTACAACTTTTGCAGTTTTAAAAATTAGTAACATTATTACCCAAACACCTTCAGTTCTTGGTTTAGTTGGGTTTTCTGAAACTGGTTATTTTAGAATTATGTACTGCCTTTCTTAGCATCACAACCGTTACAGTTGCTTGCAGAGTATGATTGGATTTAACAAAATCCTACAAGACAAATATGCCAATGAGAACCATGTGTCTCTTTTTCATTTTGCATTTATTTTTGTTGTTTTTTTTAAACTGCATTAAGTATTATAGGCTGGAAGGTTTAATACAAAATTAATCTTCAGATTACCCAGCTTCTGTCAGGAGTAAGTCTCCCTAGTGGGGATAATAAACCTTTCCTCCTTTGTACACCAATTTGATTTAAACTCCCTATCTTTTTATAACTTCAAAATGATTTATTTGCCATTGTTTGTTTATTGACTAGACAACAAATATATAAAGAAAAAAACGTAATAAATAACTACATGTATACAGTTGGTGTTGTAGTCATGTCAGTCCCATAATATTAGAGAGACAAGATGGGTGAACAAGCTTTTAAGCCACATAGCTCTTCTTCAGGTCTGGGAAGTGTACTCTTGAGTGTCACAGCTAAATACAAGGTGGAACAGGTTGTTTTAGCATAAGTACATAAGTAGTTAACATAACTTTGAACAGTCTCTTGAAATATAAGTGGCCTTTTAACACCTCTCCTGTCATTGGGGGAAGGAGGGGAAGAGGGGAGGATGGCTGGGAGTGGTGGTGCAAGTTATAGATTGTATTTAGCCATCAATCCAGTGTCTCTATTCAGTCCATGATTTTTGGTGTCTAGCAAAGTTATGAAATCAAGCTCCCAGGCTTGTCTTTTCAAAGTGTTGTGTAGGTTTCCTTTGAGGATGAGGACTGATAGGTCAAATGTAGAGTGATCACTTTGTGAAAAGAGTTCACCCACATGTGATAGGGTGTTTTTATCTTTTTCCTGTGGGAGTTCATTTGAGGGCATAGTGATTGTCTGGTTTCACCTACATAGTTTTTTGTTGGGGCATTTAGTGCACTGGATGAGTTGTGATATGCTGCCAGAAGAATTTTTATGTCTTAATATTTTGTATGAAGAAGCAAACTCGAGTTCTTGGACAGCAATTCAACGAACTAATTTTCCAAGGAGAAACAGCTCTCTGTGGCCTGAGTTAGTATTTGATTGTTGAACTGTTTATCTAGAATTATCAAACAATAATTTAAGTGATGAGCTTCTGAATTTGAGACATTCATTTTTAAAAAGTTATTTTCATGGGACTGGTTGAATCAAGAGGTTGGTAATGTTATACGGAGCCTTTGAATTATGGGTCCTTGGTTCAAATCCAATCCAAACTGGTGAGGACCAAAGGTTGTTTGTGTTGTATGGCTGTTTGGTGGTTTATGTGTAATAAATTGGTAGTTACCTATCCACTGGGATCTAGATTGTATCACTATCAACTGTAGCACTGGTTTTGTAATGCAAAGTCACCTTTCTTAAGTCTCAGCAAAGGCCAAAGACAGAATGGACATGGAATTTGAACTATCCATCCACCAAAAAGTGATGCCTCCAAGTCATGGTTGAAGGAAATTGGCAGGGCAGTGTTGGGAAGTCTGCAGTAGGTCTGCCCATCTGCTCTACTGTGGTTAATCAGAGTACTTCGCTGTCTGTCAGTTTTGTACTTTTTCAAAAACGCTGCATTTAATAAACCTATTTTCTGGCCTTTAGAAACCAAATCCAGCTGAGTAATGAACAGTGTAAGGGAGTCACACTCTGTAAACTGCATAGAAAATTTCAATTGCCTTAATCCTTTGGTGTCTCAGATGGCAGTTGAGTGCCTCCTTATGTCTAGACTGCTCTGAGGGGAAGCCAGGCCTCTGGATCCCTGGGTGTTTTAAGCCTCCACAGCATGAACAGTGCCCAGCCCCTGCACCAGTCATTGGAGTGCCTAAGAACACTGAGTTGCAGGTCCTCCGTCCAACACTCCATTTCTGAGAGCTGGAACCCTGCTATAAGCTGTCTAGCTCCTTTGCTCAGTGCTGACCTTTCAGACTCTCCAGTAGCTTCTCTCTCAGAACTCCACCCCAAAGTGTAAGCCTTCTGGTTTGCCATTTAACTTTCACAGGAGGCATGTGGCAGTTGTGAAGCATATAATACACAGAGACACTTTGAAACAGACTAGATAACATTCCCTTGGCAGTCCTTGGGGGACCATCTGCCTTCAGGAAGTTAGGCAAGGTCCCCTACCTCATGCAGACCCCTCCGTGCTGGGTTGCTTCTTCTTTTTCTTGAGCTTGGAAGTGTTTTGCCAGCTTCAGCAGGTGTCCAAAGACCTTACCAGGCGACTTCTCTGTTAGACCAGTTTTCCTTGTTGGGAATCAGTGTGTTATCTAAACTCTAGAGCAATTATATTTCAGTGGTTGAGCCCTTAATTATGGAATTTTGTTTTAACATGGAGGTGAAGGAACAACAGAAGACCACTAACCGCACAGTCAAAATGGAGTTTGCAGTCTGACACAGATACATACAAAGAGCCCCTATTATCAGATGGAATTCATAAGTTGTACATTCAGGTTCCCCACTTCATCACATAAGGATTCTTATTTCTCTTTATTGTTGCAGTCCTTTCTGTTAGTCAAGAAAGTTGCTAGCAGTACAATTCGTTTTTGTCTTGCTTATTTCTGCAATATGTATGGAGGAATTCCATTTGTGATTTCCCCCCCCCCCCCCAAAAAAAAAAAAAATTGGAGTAGTACCTTGGTCAAAGAATTATTTGATTAGAAACTGTTCAGTTTTCATTTTCAAAACAGAACTTCCAAAATCTTCAAAGAATCATTTGTAATGACTGGAGAGATTTTTCATGGTACTTTATGAGGTAACTTGTTAGGATGGGGGGAGTTGAATGTCAAGTAATGAAACTATAGTAACTGTAAGTTTCTTAAAGTATAGGCCTTAGTCTATTTTATTTTTTTGAATTATTTTAGGTAGCATTTAATCTTATATAGGTGTCCAGCAACTGCTCTGTTCTGCCTGGATCTTTTTTTGTTTTGATGTCTTAATAAAAAAAAAAAAGTTTTATGTTACACATTCACTACTGTGTTAGTAATTTCTTTCTTTTGTGTTCTAACTCTTCCCTGATAGTCATGTGGTAGCAAATTAAATTATAGCATCTGTCACTGCTGTGGTTCAAGTCCTACTGCGTGTCATCCATTAACACAATTAATACACCCACATATTTATTTTCACTAATTTATTCATCTGAACAAGCACCTGGTGGTTGAAGCATCACTTTTTGTTATTACTGCTAGATTTAGAAACAGTATAAGTAGATGCATGTTTATGCTTAAACAATAGAAAAGTTGAAAAATTATAGTGGGTTGGACTACAGTGATGCTCTCTTACAGATGACTTCACTAGGAGGTACTTGTTTAGAACCCTAACTTTAGGTTCCAAGTTCTGAAAATCTTGGTCCAAAGTAGCAGTCTTCAGATCAAGCCCAGAAATTCTGGTGGATGTTTTCCATCTTGTTTCCAGATAAAATGTCCTCTTATGTTCAATCATCTTTCATGTAGTGAGCAAGTTTCCATATATCAAGTGAAGAGGGAGAAAGGAAAGATCTTTAAGTCAATTGACAGATCCATCCTATTCTTTTTTCTCATCTATATTGATTAAGGTCATTCCAATAATAACAGCAACAAAATTCAACTTTAATAAGCCAAGCATGATCAAAAGCCTTATCATACCTTTCGTTTTTGTCTCTGGATTATTTGTATAATACTGTCTTTTAAGATGCATATGATTTTAAGCAATAATGCGTTCTTGGTAGTAAGTTTGTGGGGACTAATCCATTTCACCAGTGTGTTTTGGTCTCCTGCGTGCAGCCATGCTAGAATTGTTGTAGTAATAATACTTCACACTGATATAGCATCTCTTATCAAAGAATCTGAAAATGTCTTACAAACAATAATAAGAGAGAGTGTCTCCAATGAGGAAACTGTTGTATGCCTTTTATTTGTTGGCTAACTAAGGTACAGAGCGGTAAAGGGTAACCCTCAAAAATACATTGAGTGGAATATTTGCTTTTAAGCAGTGGTAAATAGAAAACGGGGTGAAAAGATTGAAACTTTTATTTTACATTGTGGGAAATGTGTTGTGTTTGGTAAGGCTAGAACGTAGATATTTCTAAATAGAAATGTTCAGATCAAATGAGGTTTTTTTGTTGACACTTCTGTTGTTCAGGATTTAACAATATTGAATTAGATTTTTCCTGTGATCTGGAAGTTACTGAAGGTGTAGTTCACAGTGATATTGGATGATATATAGCTTTTTGTAGTACATTTCTTCTGTTGGTTTTTGGTTGAGTGTTGCTGTCACTTTTTTTTTCCCCCCTGGAAACCCAGTAAAATACCTTCATGTTTTTTTTTTTTTTTATTTAGTGTGAAGTACTATAGAAAGTGATTGGTTACTACAATGATTTTCTTTGGCCTCTTATTAACACATATTGGATAAACTTTTCAACTCACTTTACACATCCCTTCAGTTTGTCTACCAACATCTGCCCAGAGTTGTCCTTTGGAGCTCTTGGAGCCTTTGGTTGGTGGTTTGGTTTTGGTTGGCTGGTTGGTGTTGGTTGGTTGGTTTTGTTTATTTGTAGGCGTCCCTCAGCATAACCTTAATGACCTTCCCCAAAATCCCGTAGCTGTCTCTTTCGTCTCTACTTATTGCCTCACTAGATGTCTTTATTGTTTTTAAGACTCTTCCCTGTCCTATACATCTGACAGGCTTAAAATATATAATGGAGATATCCCATCTCCTAGAACTGGAAGGGACCTTGAAAGGTCATCGAGTCCAGCCCCCTGCCTTCACTAGCAGGACCAAGTACTGATTTTGCCCCAGATCCCTAAGTGGCCCCCTCAAGGATTGAACTCACAACCCTGGGTTTAGCAGGCCAATGCTCAAACCACTGAGCTATCCCTCCCCCCTCTTATCACATTAATTTCTTTCCAACAGGTACTCTTTTATAGTCAGGAATATTCATTTGAAGGATTAAATCTTCTACAAGTCTTGACAGATATCTGTCTTTTGTGGGATTCCTAGGATGTGAGATATTCCATGTTCTTTCCTTACATTACCTCTACTCACCTAAAAATTCATTCAACTACTCACCAATGGAAAATGGGAAACTATCTGGTGAGCAGGAGAGCTTAAATCATCAGTTTCTTCAGAAGCTGGCTGCTTTTTAAAATTAAGTTTCCAGCCTTTACAATTCCAAAGAGAACCTTCTAAATGTAAATGAGTACAGGGTTGCTCTTCCTCTGTCTTCAGATAGACAGCTCTCTGCCATCGTTCCCAAGCCTCTGTTGCTGTTCTGAAGCAGCAGCCAAATTAAGAAGAGTTTATGAAGTTGCTATACAGAACCTTATGGACAACTGTGAAACTGACAAAAATTGTCTCACTCCACAGTTTTTATGAAAGTTATGAACAGCAGTGTAGGCAATCATAGGGGAGGAGGATCCAAAAAAAAAAGAAACTTGGGGAGAGAAATAGTGGTGGAGACTCCTTAACTTAACCAGAAGACGGTTTTGAGATGTGGTTGATCACATCTTCTTTCTTCATACAGCCTTAGATCAGGGTATTTGTCCTGGACTTCACTCGTGGGGAGCATGTCATTTTTTTCATATTGACCTCTTGCTATAGTTGGGATATTTGAAAAAAGTTTCAAGCCCTGTTTTGCCTGGATCTCTAGTCTTGCATCAAAGGTGTTCTCTTTGAGGGTTTTGGTATTTAAAGTCTTAGTCTCCTTGGACCAGGAATTTAACTTGTGTTCAACATTTCTCTTAAGCCCAATGTTGAGAACTTTGGCTGTGACAATGCCATCTATTTTTTCATGATTTTGCTCACAAACTACCATCAGATTAGGCCAGTTGTTGATATAGTGCTCAAAACAGTCCACTACTGAGTTCCATTGCATGTCTTGTGGGAGAGTTAGCTTGGTTCCTCCCACTTTTTTCAGAGCAGCTGCTGCAAAGTGTTTTTTTATGGAAGTATTTTGCAATTTAAAAAACATTAGCCTTTATTTCTGGAACACTGAAGTCTTTGACTAGGAGGTGCATCAAATGAGCACTGCAACCATATGTTACTAGCTTGGGACTCTATTCACTCTTCTAAATTTCTTCTCATTTTGGATACATTTGCAGCATTGTCTGTGACCAAGCTGTGTACTAGACATTTGAATTCTTTTCACAGTTTATTATCGTTTTACTGCTATTTCTTGTCAGTATTCTGCTGTGTGCATTTCCTGATGTATCAATTGTTTCCGTAAGGAAGACATTACCTTCTTCTGTTGTCACACAAGCACATACAACAAGATCATTAGGGACATTGCTCCATCCATCAAGACTCAGGTTAATAATTTCACCCTCTAGACCTTTCGCACACTGCTCAGTTTCTCTTTCATACACTTTATTCAGCAATTTGCCTGCGACATCTGCTCTGTTGGGTGGTCTGTATCCTGGTCTTAATGACTGAACCATGTTAATGAAGTTTGGGTTCTCAATCATATGGAAAGGAGAGTTTGTTGCATAAACAAACCAGGCAATTTTTTCATCAATTACCTCTTTTTGTAATCTGCTGATTCTTATCACAAACTTATCTATGGTTTCAGAGTAGCAGCCGTGTTAGTCTGTATCTGCAAAGAGAACAGGAGTACTTGTGGCACCTTAGAGACTAACACATTTATTTGAGCATAAGCTTTCGTAGGCTACAGCGAACTTCTTTGGATGCATAGAATGGATTAGTCTCTAAGGTGTCACAAGTACTCCTGTTCTTTTATCTGTGGTTGTTTCTGGATGATGGAGACTTTTTTTTTCTTTTTGCTACAGGTGATATACTGTGGCTATGTGACATACATGATGTGACTGAAACACTATCATTGACAGCTAACTCTGAAACTATAGAAAATGATGGTGATCTTAAAGGTGGATAGTCTTCAGAATCCTGTATGTTGAGGATGGATTCTCCTAAACAAAATAAGTCAATGCAGTTATTTAATTATTATTACCATATTGCTCATTTAGTATTACTCATTGCATTCACTGAAAACTCAGTACTACTTTAAAGGAGAAACTGTAAAAGGAAGATCTGCCTATTTCAGCTATTTATTTTTTATCACAACTGTTACTCTATGGTACTATCATTTTAGATGCAACTATATTTTTTGCACAAACATGAGAATTCAAGAATAGTCCAGAAGGAAGACAGGCAGTCCTCAAGAAAGAAGTACGAAATAAAAAAGTTTACCAACCTGAAGATCCTGCATGTTCCTTCCATCATCTTCAGTGCAGCTTCCTCCTGAGAAGGAACACTTCTCATGATGCTGTTTCATTTGGGCAACCAGACCTTGCATTCCTTTGTTGCACTGTTTGCATTTTGCACGCATGCCTGTCTTACCCACAGGTAGAGGAACTTCATTAAAATATTCCCAAACTGGGTCTCTTTTATGCCATTATAGGTTTTCCCTTCTAGTGAGGGGATGGTAGGGTAGATCTCAAATCAATGAAGGCTACACCCAGAAAGACCTCAAGACATCTGGAATATGCTGCTCAGTTTCACTTTTGTTTCTACTGCCTGTCCCTCCCTTCTCACATTTATTTCCAGACTTCTTCTCCTTGTCCAGATCTATTCCACCCTCAACAATCTTCTATTCATTGAACTTTTTGAAACTTTGTATGTTTAGAGAAAGGTAGGGGATTGACTCTGTGTACACAAATTTGCAGAGGGACAATAGGGCTGAGATTTGTTATTTCTCACCTCTATATTATATTTATTTAAAAACATTTTTTGCTGTTAACAAGCATGTTATCTCTGGAGACACCCATGCACAGTTTGAGAACTGCATAACTAAGCATCTCTGATGGTATCTTCTAGACTGAGCACTGAGTCCCATTGGGTAGATAGAAAGATTAACCTAAATAATGTATATAGATGCCTGTGGAACCCCATGAGATTGGGTTCCTAATCCATGAACTATTGGAACTCATTTACAAAACTTTTCTTAAACATTACATGAATATATTCTCATACTATAGAATTAGAATTTATAATCCCTATTCCATGATGAGATATTTTTGATTTATAATGTATCTTAATTAAAACTATCTTTAGATAGAATTTTTTTTTATAAAATGCTTTTTGAGGGAAAAACCTATTTAAATAAAATCCGATTTTTTTTTTTTTTAAATCATTGATTTTTATCCACCCTGCTTCAGTCTAGACTGGTAGGGGAGGTGTAGATATAGGAAAGCAGAACTAAGAATGGGGAATTTTTATGTTTTTATAAATTGTATCATACATACTATAAAGAAAAATGAAACTTTCTAATTAAAAAATGTCTTTGTAACTGAACTTTAATGACCTTATTTGCAGATCTATTTTTATCTCACTTTGTCTTGGCATATATGTTGTATTCCAGTGTGTATAATATATATGGCCCCTATAACAGTGTCAGAAACATTTATTTGACTCCTGACTCCTGAACTTGTGCACATGGACCCCAAGATTGTCTTATTCTATTATTTAGGGAGGATCCTCTATCAGAGGCTGCCATAAGACAGTGTTACCTTCTGGAGATAATTTTTTTCCTATATACATTCTACCTGCTGCACAAGCACAAACATAGGCTGTTGTTTGCTATTGTATATTCAATGGCAAAATAAAAATCCCATATTAAACCAGAGTTAAAGTTGCGTGGTGGTATGTTGTTCCTTTGCAGAATGTTGAGTTGAGCAAAACTCAAATGTCTGAAAACCAGGAAATGCACAGCTAATGTTGGCTATGCAACCTTAACTCTGCCTTCTGTCAGCAGTGCCCCAATAAGCCATTTTAACACGCATACTTTTACTATGCCAGCCCCACAATTGCTGAAATGTAGAATCAGAAGTGTAGGACTGGAAGGGACCTCAAGAAGTCAAGACCAGCTGTCTGTGCTGCGGCAGGCCCAAGTAAACCTAGACCATCCCTGACAGGTATTGTCCAACCTGTTCTTCAAAACCTCGACAGTGGGGATTTCACAAACCCCCTTGGAAGCTTATTCCAGAGCTTAACTGCCCTTATAGTTATAAAGTTTTTCCTGATATCTAACCAAATCTACCTTGCTGCAGATTAGCCCATTACTACTTACCTTACCTTCAGTGGACATGGAGAACAATTAATCTGTCTTATTTATAACAGCCCTTAATATATATGAAGACTGTTATCAGGTCAACCCTCAGTCTTCTTGTCTCAAGACTAAATGTCTGTTTTTTTTGTTTTTTTTTTTAACTTTTTCTCGTAGGCCAGGTTTTCTAAACCTTTTATCACTTTTGTTTCTTTCTTCTGGACTCTCTCCAGGTTATCCACATCTTTCCTAAGGTTTGGCACCCAGAATTGGATGCAGTACTCCAGTTGAGGTCTCACCAGTGCCAAGTAGAACAAGACCGTTACTTTTCCTATGTTACATACGGCACATCTGTCAATACACCCCAGAATGATATTAGCCTTTTTTGCAACTGCACTGTATTGTTAACTAATACTACATTTGTGAGCAACGCTAACCCCCATGTCCTTTTCAGCAGCACTACTGCCTAGCCATTTATTCCCCATTATTTCCTTAGAATAATAAAATTGTTTCATGATCACTTTAATCCAAGCTGCCTTTCACCTTCAGATTCACTTTCAATACCTCTTTGTTGTTCCAAATCAAGTCTAAAATGGTTGTTCTCCGGGTTACTACTTCCACTTTCTGAAACAAAAAATTGCTCCCCATACATGGTATCAAGGTGGCTGGAGTGGCTCGGGAGCACAAGTACCAACTTTACAGTGATTGTGAAGCAGGGCATAAACCCCAAACTGTTCGTGAGTTCTATACTTAGATTTCAACAACCAAGTATAAAGTGTGGATTCTGCAACCACTATAACAGCCTTAACATGGTGTCACAGACAGTCCCCTGGGCTACTCTGGTCAGTCTTGCCACCCAGTCAGGCTGGACTTTGTGATATATGTCCCTTCACCAAAAATCACAATATTCAGGTTACTCCCAGTCCCAAAGGACCAGTCACTTACTCCAGTTCAATTGCACCTTAGCTCCTATACTAAAGACAACAGTTGTAGTCAATCCTATAATAAATTAACTAAAGATTTACGAACTAAGAAAAAGAAACAAGTTGTTTACAAGGTTAAAGCAAGTAACATAAACAAATGAATTACTGTCTTAGGTTTCAAAACGTAATAGAGGCTGCTGTAATATGCATGCTCCGTGTGTTCTCTAGCGCTAACCCAGACCAAGCACTGGGGATCCCTTGCTTATGTGTAGAAATCTTCCCCTCCCCAAAGTCCAAGCATTATAGAGATCCAGTTTCTTCCTGTCCTGGATTTTTATTGCCTTTCCCCAGAGTTCAGAGTGATGGAACGAGTCCACATGCACATCTCCTATTCCTGGGTGTTGGGGGGAGCAATTAACAAAGTCTTTGTTTTTTGATGTTTCACAATGGCTCATTTGGTTTCAAAGGCTGCCTTGGTGGGCAACACCTTCTGTAGGAAGCCAGCATTTTACATTTGATGACCTGTTTGACTTACACAAGTACAGAGGTTTATAATGCAAACACTCAATATAATGTTTTACATGGGGGTACAGATGTTCTAAATGAGATTACTTACATGCAGCATCCTGTAAGCATTTCATAACGTCTAAACACTTAAACATATTCTTATAAACTTAACATCTGTTCTAACAATGCTAACATGCAGGTGAGCTAGACTGGTTTCCAGCAGTGTTGGCCAGTGTTCAGTTGAGGCCTCAGTTGATCTGCCACCTTGTCTGCCAGCGTCACAACATTCTCTTGTACAAGCTTTTTATCTCCTTTTACAACTCATTCACTCTCTCCCACAGGATTCCATCTAACTCTAGTAAAGGATTAAAAAAAAGGTTGCTCATGCCACCTTTCCTCTATCCTCTCTGAGAAATGCCTCTATGTATATAGCACTTAGTCGCATTGGCCCGTGGCGCTCTAAGATGTGGTTTTTAAAGTGTATGTGTGTGATATTCTTTCTGGGGAGTTAGTGAGTGTACACCACAATCTGTAACCTTCTGAATCTTATTGTGCCAACTGTGGTATTGGCAGAGTAAAGGTATGTGTGTTAGTGGGGTGTATTCAGGCATTCCTGAAAGAGAGCAGCGTTAAAGTTGCATGAACAAAACAAAACATAACAAAATTCATGTTAATAGCACCTCTCCCTGATGCAGCCCTGAGAACCTGCATGGTGCTTATTAGGCTGCTATGTAGCCGCGCAGCTTAGAGGGAACTTAGATACCAACCTAATTTCGTAGTGTAGACCAAGCCAGACCCCCAAAAGATTGAGTGAGTGCCATGTGCTACCTTGGGTAAAACTTAACAAATTGAGACCATCACGTCAATAGTTTGATCTCTAGGTCTGCGCAAAAACAAACAAAACCCTAAAAACTTGTTAAAAATGGCTGTTTTTTTCAGGGCTTATATCTCTGGAAACTCTGGCTCACAGGACTCAAATTTTGGGTCACTAAACCTATGCTCCACCCTCCAGAGGCACACCACATGACTAAGAAATCAGACTAAGCATGTCCATTTTAGGGGACTTAAAAACATTGACCTTTTAAAATGTTGTGACCATACCCTAACTGCAGTGGCACTTTCGTGCCACTGTAATCACCCATAATGTGCTAGACACTTCGCAGCAAAGAAGGGTATGATAGTTGCTTCAAAGAACTTACAATCTAAATTTTACAAGTGAGGGTGATACAGAGTAGGGGGTAAAGGGCCAATGAGAATAAGAGTTGGAAGTGTTAAGATCACATGGTTTGTCAGTCTAGGCAAGTGTGTGTCTTGGTGGTTCTGTGTTTGTGTTTGCTGTATATAAAAATTAAAGATATAAGGTGACTAAAATTGATCTATTTGCAGTGTGGAAGTTGTGGAATTGAGTTCTCAAGGGGGATTTAAATGAGGAGAGTTTGTTATGGCTTGGTGGACTATTGTAATCCTAATAGTAAAGAGCCACATGCACACATACTATGGCACAGTTCTGTAAGTGGAAACCCTTTTGCAGAGAACCATGCGATATACACTGTAAAAAGCAACAGAGGGTCCTGTATCTGAAGTCTTGAATCTGAAGAAGTGAGGTTCTTACCCACGAAAGCTTATGCTCCCAATACTTCTGTTAGCCTTAAAGGTGCCACAGACCCTCTGTTGCTTTTTACAGATTCAGACTAACACGGCTACCCCTCTGATACGCGATATACACTGTAATACCTAGGTACCAGGATACCAGATGGAGTTTTTTGGGGGGAGTAGAGAATGCTGAATAGGACTTTAAATTCTGTTAATTTCAATTTAAATATTTTGACTTAAGTTTGTGCGTTTGTTTTCAAAAACAAACTTTTTGTTCATCTTCACTGTTTAGCTCATATGAATTCTGATACCTGGACACTATGTAAATCTTATTGCTGATCCCCCTCACACATCTTAAATCCATGTGACTGTTCAAGTTAAGAGCAAGGCTGAGTAGAGCCACATGATTTCATCATGTTTTCCTACTAGGCTGAGCATTATTAAAAGCTACACCCTGTTGTGTTTAGGACAGTACTGATGGAAGGAATTAGCAAAACAAGAGCTTCCTACAGCAAGCCAGTCCTGTAATCTGCACTTACTGTTAATTACCCTAAATGTAGAGGATAATTCAATTTTAGTTTACCTTTTTGTCACGTAATGAGTACAGTGCAAATGTTCACTTTCTTTTCATATTTCACTTAAGAGGTAGAAATACAAATATTATAAATAGCATCCTTTTTTAAAAATGTAGTTCTTTTTTAATTATCAATACTGTTGAAATTAAATTTTTAAAGATTTGTTTTTGGATTAAGATTTGAAATTTTGGTGGATTTCTCACTTTGTAATGTTTAGATCTTGGCAAATAGGCATTTTTTAATAAGCCCATATAATTTTTGAGCATAGTATGTAGAATGTTCTTAAATATAGATTTTTTTTTTTTTACCAGTGAAATCTATCCATCAGAATATTTGTGTTGCCTGACTGATACTATATTACTTCTCTTATATCTTTTCATTTGATCCTACCCAAGGAATCAGTGTTTCTAGTTTGATCTTGGATACGTAGATGCCCATCTTTTACAATGCTCTTCCCTCTAAATCTGCCATCAGAATCAGATCTTAAAAATGCTCATCATTATTTAAATTAGCTATAATCTATGTTGAGTGTTCAGCATATACCAATGATGTGAAGAAATTCTTCTGGTGGTAAGGACTGAATAACATTTTAGTTAATCTATGGGCTGAGGTGAGAGGGTATAAAACTGGAGTCATGTATTATCGGTACACTGTATAACTGCAATTGACATGAAAGGAAGTTTTTATGCAAGGGTGTAGTTTGTCCTTTAATAATTAACTTAAGGCACCCTACTCCTGCAAGGAGCTCCCCATGGACAGATCCTTGCACTTGTGAAGTTCCTTGAAGGATCAAGGCCTAACATCTTAGTAACTCTGATATTCAGAGTCACTAAGTTGAAAAAATGGACAACAAAGATACCACATCAGTATTATTGCCCGTTATTTCTTTCCCTCCATATCCTTCAGTTTCTCTTTCTGCATTTTCCCCTTTCTCTGTCTCCATTTTGGTCTCTGAGTTTCTCTTGTCTTTCCTCTCTCCTTCCCACCCCCTCACCCCCACTTTGGCACTCTGACCCTCATATACATCAATCAGCTTAGGTTCTTTTACCTTTCCTGTTATGATGGCGTTGGAGCTAGTGTTCTCTGTCTACAAGAAAGCAGAAATGCTTTAAATGTGGAAGACTACAGAGTGAAGTTGACTAGCATTCTAGTCAGTTTCTCTGATCACCTCTTCCATGTTTAAAGTACTTTACAGAGAGACAGATACTGTTTCTATTAAGCTCTTTAAACTGGGAGGTTACTGGAAAAAAAACAACTGACATGTTTAGGACTGTTCACCAACTTCATCTTATAGCAGGGGTGGGCAAACTTTTTGGCCTGAGGGCCACATTGGGGTTGCAAAATTGGATGGAGGGCCAGGTAGGGAAGGCTGTGCCTCCCCAAACAGCCTGACCCCCACCTCCATCCGCCCCCTCCCACTTCCCACCCCCTGACTGCCCCCCTCAGAGCCGCAACCCATCCAACCCCCCCTGCTCCTTGTCCCCTAACTGCACCATCCCAGAACCCCCTTCCCCAACCGCCCCCTGGGACCCAACCCCCTATTACTCCCCCTGCTCCCAGTCCCCTGACTGCCCCGACCCCATCCATACCCCTGCCCCCTGACAGGCCCCCTGGGACCCCACGCCTGTCCAACCCCCCTGTTCCCCGTCTCCTGACAGCCGCCCTCCCCAGAACCTCTGCCCCATTCAACTGCCCCCTGCTCCCTGTCCCCTGATTGCCCCCCGGGGCCCCCTGTCTCTTATACAACCCCCAGCCCACTTACCACTTACCATGCTGAGCAGAGCAGCATGTCTGGCTGCTGCGCTGGCTGGAGCCAGACACGCTGCTGCTCTGCTTGGCAGGAGCGCGCAGCTCCACCATCCAGAGCGCTGCCTACACGGTGGCGTGGCTCTGCGGGGGAAGGGGAGACAGCGGGGGAGGGGCCAGGGGCTAGCCTCCCTGGCTGGGAGCTCAGGGGCTGGGCAGGACGGTCCCGCGGGCCGTAGTTTGCCCACCTCTGTCTTATAGCCTCGCCACTAAAGCATGCGAGCAGGCTGCTTGGAGACTTTTCAGAGAGTTCAGTGATGGCTAAGGGGGCGGCGGGGAGGGGGACAGGACGGGAAGACAGACTCTTTTATGTAAGTTGTATTTTCCTTCTCCACAAAGCTGCCAGCTTTTCTTTCTCCAGATTTAAATTGGTTTTCTTTCCTCTGTGCTGTGAACTGGATAGTTAAGGGGCTTTTTAAGTGTTGGGGATTGATTAGTATTTTCATGGAACATACAAAATGTACCTGAAATGCTGATGGCTAAAACAATACCATTTACAAATTTATCTGATCTAATTAAGATCGAGCTAATCTATAGCTATATAATGCTATTGTTGATATGTTTTATAGTTTTGGGGGGTTTTCTTTCTTGTACAATATATTCTTTTCTTTTCTTTTTTTAAACCTAGCGGTATTTTCTTGTTGGGAGTAATCATGCAGAGACCAAGTATCGTGTTTTGAAAATTGATCGCACTGAACCGACGGATTTAGTTATAATTGATGATAAGGTAAGTTCAGAACAGCTGAAAAACATACTCATGAGTATTTCACGATGCTCTGAATTTCACATGTATATGATTTGTTTTCTACATAAACAGCAGATAGCCAAACTTTTATCTTAGTACAAATGTGTCATCCTACTACATCATTCTTCCATGACACTCAGTTTCTGTTAGCTGTGCAGTTTCTGCTAACTGTGATCTCCTAATGTCAAGTAATAGATGTGAGTTTTGTCTTATATTCTGCTATGTCATTCGGAAATTCAAAATGAACTTGCTTAACTGCTGCTTAGCTAAATGCTAGGAGTTGGTTTGAAATCATTTACACGTCTGAAGCAAGACGAGCAACAGACAACAAAGCTTGGTAATGTACAGAATAGAGTAAGACATGGTCCCTGCCCCCAAGGATTTTATGGTGTAATGTCCCAGCTCGTCAAAGACTTACACACCTACTTAACTTCATAAACATGTGTGATTACTTCCTTACTTTTACTTCAGTGGGAATACTGATGTGTATAAAGTTATGGATATGCATATTTTTTTTGAAGGATCAGGTCATGAGGCTTCAATCCTGCAAAGAGAACTGCCTGCACTGGGTACTGTACCATTCCTCTCGGTGGAATTCTGTATGGACATAAGTAGGGCCCTACTGAATTCACAGTCCATTTTGGTCAATTTCACGGTCATCAGATTTTAAAAATCGTAAATGTCATGATTTCAGATATTTACATCTGAAATTTCACAGTGTTGTAATTGTAGGAATCCTGACCCAAAAAGGAGTTTTGGGGTGGGGGGGAACCACAAGTTTATTGTAGTGTGGGGTTGCCGTACTGCTACCTCTACTTCTGTGCTCGGCTGATGGCGGCACCGCTTTCAAAGTTGAGCGACCTGAGGGCGGTGGCTACTGGCCGGGAGCCCAGCTCTGAAGGCGGAGCCACCATCAGCAACAGCAGCAAAGAAATAAGGATGGCATGGTATGGTATTTCCACCCTTACTTCTGCATTGCTGCCTTCAGAGCTGGGCGCTTGGTCCGCAGCTGCTACTCTCCAGCTGCCCAGCTCTGAAGGCAGCATTGCAGAAGTAAGAGTGACATGGTATGGTATTGCCACCCTTACTTCTGTGCTGCTTCTGGTGGGGCGCTCCCTTCAGAGCTGGCCAACAGTCGTCACTCTCCGTCCGCCAGCTCTGAAGGCAGTGCGGAAGTAAGGGTGGCAATACCATGACCCCCCCCTTAAAATAACCTTGTGACCCCCCTCCCCCAGCAACTCCCTTTTGGGTCAGGACCCCCAGTTTGAGAAATGCTGATCTCCCCCTTAAAATTTGTATAGTTTAGGATAAAAGAACACAAGACGAGATTTCGTGGGGGGGAGACCAGATTTCACGGTCTGTGATGCATTTTTCATGGCTGTGAATTTGGTAGGGCCCTAGACATAAATGTCCACATAGACCCTAGTTCTACAAAATAATTTGTCTAAGAAGACAATTACAGAATGCAGTTAAAGTACAGAAAACACAAGGTGACCACATGATGGGATGTATGGCAGGGCAGAAGGATTTTTCCCCTTTCCAATGAAAAAAAGTCCTAGCACTTCAATAAATGGAGATTAATGCAGATAGGTTCTGTTAGAAATGAGGAGACAAATTAGGATAAGAAAAGTATTAAATTATCAGATACAATTATTTAATTTATTTGAATAATATAAAAACAATGTTTAACTTAATAACAAATACACTTTTTATTAATTAATAAATAATTTAAAACAATCACTGTGGTGGACTAGGTGCTGGCTATCTTATAGACTGCTTGATCTTGGACTCAAGCTTGACAGTGGAGATCAGTTCCCAAAATACAATTTTGCTTTGTAATCTTGATCACATACGTTATGAAATGGAGAGTCAATAAACAATGGAAGCCATGATATTCTCTTTAGTCACTTTTCAGAACAGAACTGTGCAATTAAATAAACTCCACTATTCTGTGATGTAAAGTAGCACTGATAACCAAAAGAATAAGTTCAATATGCATTTATATTTTCAGCATGTGTACACACAACAAGAGGTGAGGGAACTTCTTGGCCGCCTAGATCTGGGAAATAGAACAAAGATTGGACAGAAGGGCTCCTCTGGGTTATCTCGAGCTGTCTCTGCTTTCGGTGTCGTAGGTAATCCCCTTGTTATTTCTTTGATTGTATATTTTTTAAGAAAATATAACTTGGAGTACAAGTGGTAATTGCAGCACTTTTCACCAGTCAGAATATTATCCACTCTACACAGAGATCGTGTAGTAAAGTAACGAATATTAACAAAGTTCACTTTTTTGTACTTTTTATGATGACTTTATAGGTGTTGCTTATATCACACTTACACAGGCATGAGCAATCAGTGGGAGAGCTGGATTTAAATGTCAAGTCCATGTGTCATTTGATCTCAACAGCATCCCAACCAGGAATGAATCAGCATTTCAGCAGCACTGGAATTTGGTCCTTACTTTAGTCTGCCAGAACCTGAATCTTTTAGATTTCATGATATGCTGCTAGTCTTATCTCTCCTCTCTGCAGTGTTCACTCTTAGTAAGAGGAATGAGAGCAGAATCATAGAATCGTAGGACTGGGAGGGACCTCAAGAGGTCACCTAGTCCAGTCCCCTGCACTCATGTCAGGACTCAAGTATTATTTAGACCATCCCTGACAGGTGTTTGTCTAACCTGCTCTTAAAAATCTCCGATTATGGAGATTCTACAATGTCCAAAAGCAAATTATTCCAGTGCTTAACTACCCTGACAGTTGGGAAGCTTTTCCTAATATACAACCTAAACCTTGCCGCAATTTAAGCCCATTGCTTCTTGACCTACCCTAGAATATTTGTGGGGGTCAACACACACGTGGACAAAAGTGATCCAGTGGATATGGTGTACTTGGACTTTCAGAAAGCCTTTGATAAGGCCCTCACCAAAGGCTCTTAAACCAAGTAAGCAGTCATGGGATAAGAAGGAAGGCCCTCTTATGGATCAGTACTGGTTAAAAGACAGGAAACAGAGGGTAGGAATAAATGGTCAGTTTTCAGAATGGAGAGAGGAAAATAGCAGTGTCCCCCATGGAGCTGTACTGGGACCAGTACAATGTTGTTCAACATATTCATAAATGATCTGGAAAAAGGGGTAAACAATGAAGTGGCAAAGTTTGCAGATGATACAAAATTACTCAAGATAGTTAAGTATAAAGCAGACTGAGAAGAGTTTAAAAGGGATCTCGCAAAACTGGCTGACTGGGCAACAAAATGGCAGATGAAATTCAGTGTTGATAAATGCAAAGTAATGTACATTGGAAAACATAATCTCAACTATACATACAAAGTGATGGGGTCTAAATTAGCTGTTATCACTCAAGAAAGAGAATTTGGAGTCATGGTGGATAGTTCTCTCGAAACATTCACTCAATGTGCAGCAGAAGCCAAAAAAGCTAAGAGGATGTTAGGAACCATTAGGAAAGAGGTTAGACAGTAAATATCCATAATGCCTCTATATAAATCCATGGTACTCCCCCAACTTGAATACTGTGTGCAGCTCTACTCACCCCATCTCAAAAAAGGTATATTTTAAAAGTGGAAAAGGTTCAGAGAAAGGCAACAAAAATGATTAAGGGTATGGAACAGCTTCTGTATGAGGAGAGATTAAAAAGACTAGGACTTTTCAGCTTGGAAAAGAGACGACTAAAGAGAAATATAGAGGTCTATAAAATCAGGAAATTATGTGTAGAAAGAGAATGCGGAAATGTTATTTTTACCCCTTCACATAACAAGAACCATGAATCACCCAGTGAAATCAATAACCATCGGGTTTAAAACAAACAAAAGGAATTGCTTCTCCACAGAACACACAGTCAACCTGTGGAACTCCTTGCCAGTAGCTGTTTTGAAGTCCAAAGCTGAAACTGGGTTCAAAAAAGAATTAGATCAATTCATGGAGAGTAGTTCCATTGATGGCTATTAGCCAAGATGGTCTGGGATGCAACCTCCCTCCTGCTCTGCTCAGGGTGTTCCTAAACTTCTGACTACCTGATGCTGAGACTGGATAATGGGATGGATCACTTGATAATTACCCCGTTCTCTTCATTCCCTTTGAAGCAAATGTCATTGGCCACTGTCTGAAGACAGGATACTGGTCTGAGCCAGTATGGCCATCCTTATGTAGGGAACTGACTAGAAAGCCAGAAATTGGATCTCTGATCAAAAACTAGGTAGGTGACAATAATACAAAAAATAGAGTTCACTGAATCCCTCACTCCAGTACTTACAGAATACCAGAAGAACTTCAGCTGCAACTTAGCAATCAGAATTCAGTAGTCTAGTCTAGATGCCTCAGAAGACGTTGTTTCTTACTGTGTTAGATAGGGGTTCCCTTTCCTGTGGAGGTCAGAGCAATTTTTTCAAAGGTGGGCTAATATGGAAGAAGGGGAAGAAAAAGTGGAGGCAAGGATGGTTGTAGTTGGCCCCTTTGCCCCTTTATTATTGCTGATTCAGCATCTTTTCTGGGCTACCTTTTTGCTGCTACCCCACTGTAGCAGTGATAAAAGAGCCCTAGGGGGTTCCCTCTCAGAAGTCAGTCAGCAGGGATCAGGGCTTATTCCTGATAGCAAGAGTAGGGTCAGGGCCTCCCAAATCCCCTTCATCCTCCCCACCCTCAAGCAATTGATTCTTTTGAGGCTGAAGCTGATTTGGACTCTCACTTTTTTCACGGAGTGAGAGTTGGATAGAAGTGAGTCCTACTGTGCTTAAAAAAAGAAAGCTTTCAAATGTTTATAAGAATTTAATATTGTGCAAAGTATTGAAATAGTACCTGATATTGTCCTTCTAAACATTGTATCTGACTAAGTCAACTCGTGACAAATGGGTTCTTATTTCTTGTATTTCTTCAATTTTGAACAGGTTTTGTTAGATTTTTAGAAGGCTACTACATTGTGTTAATAACAAAAAGGAGAAAGATGGCAGATATTGGAGGGCATGCAATATACAAAATAGAAGATACAAATATGATCTACATTCCAAATGACACTGTACGAATCACTCATCCTGATGAAGCAAGGTAAATGTTGGTGGTAGACTGTGCTTTTACATAGCTTTTTTAAGTGATGAGGAAATATTGCAAACTAAGGTTCATAGACTCCTATCAGTTGCATACGCCGGAGGGGAGCAGTTTGTTAAACATTATGAGCTTGTTTCTCCAGTCCTTTATGCTAGTTTTATGCTGAAGTGACATTGGCTTAAATGGAGATAGACTGGTGTAATGAAATGGACAATCATGATGTAAGTTCAACTGAGTCTACCCAGAGGGGAAATGCAGCTGTGTCATGCTCCTTCGTAGCTTCTGCCAACACCTCTAGGTTAGTCATATATCAGAGCTACAACTAAACAAGTGTGTGTGGCCTGGATGATTGTCAGAAACCATCCACTCCACATTAGTTCATTTGGGAGCATGTCAACGCTAGTGCTGCTATATGCTGCTTAATATACTAGTTGTCTGAGTAGCATTAGGTCCCCTGTGATGTCTTGTAAACCTCATTGGAAAGGGTCACTTGCACGCCATCAAAAGGGCGGCATGGGTGGGGAGAAGATTCAGTGGCAACATGCCATCAAAACCAGCTGGAGTGTTGGTGTTTAAGCATGCAGGGCAGGTGCAGACTTGAGGCAGGGAGCATTATGCACTTATCAAGGTTCAGTGAAACTGGTTTCTCATAAACTGAGCATGTTTTCTGGTGAGTACTCCCATCCCATGATTTTTCAGGCAGGAAGGAATGTGGCCCTCTGAGATTAGTAGTCATGAATAATATGTGAATATATCCTAGCTTCATTTTTGGCAGGAGTGGGCTAACTTATTTTTTTGAGGTCCCAAACAAATAATAGAGCATTTTCAGTCTTGTATAATGTGTGTGTTAACTAAAGGTCGCGCACGTCACCATAAACTAACTGCAGGCAATAGATCAAGCTAATGGTAACCATTAAGTAAGTTTCCACATTAGAACACATTATAGTTATACAGAAGTAATACACATCAATACTGCTTGTTAGAAATTAACAGGGCACATGAATATGACATACATTATTAAACATCAACATGTTACCTAAATCATGATATAGAAGTACATAGTATTTTGTCTTATTGGAAGTTCAGTTAATTTTAACTTTTCCTACCTAGTGATATGACTGTCCTTGAGACCTAGAGAATTTTTAGGTGTATAGCAGGTTGCAACAGAAGGAATGGTTTCTTTGTTTGGGTGGCAGCACTAAATCCTGCAGTTCTTACTTCTTTATCAATTGGAGTTTCAGTTTTGCTTGGCTAAACACTGCAGTATTTGGCCCACAGTGTATATAAAGAGATGATGAAATTGCAACAGAGATGGATCCACAGTGGTCTAAAATAAAACTTTGGTGAGACACAAGTTTCAAACAATGGATAAATATAGTCTAGAATAATATCAGATTTATCCAAGCCAGATTTTCCAGTGTTCCAGCAGAATTGCAATGATTGATACAATACTGCAAAATAGAGAATTGTAGAAATAAAGACAAGGGGAACAGCTGATGACGATGAGTAGACTTTTGCATATCTTGATCAGGGTGTTCCTCAAACTGATTATTCAGTGTCTTACTTTGTGCATGTTGAAGAGAAGTTGCTGTTTTGAATAATTTTTTCCCTTTATCTGTGTTACTCTATTTAGATATCTACGAATCTTTCAAAATGTGGACCTGTCTAGCAATTTTTATTTTAGGTAAGTGTTTAACAACAGTTACTGATTATTATAATCTCAATTTTTAGCAGATATCTTAAAATCTTGGCTTTAATTTTGTTGGTAGCTTAGCACAGTTTTGTGTAGTTGGATTTCAAGTTTTACCTGGAAGTGTCTTGTAATCGATAATGTTAAAGGCCATTAACTGAATTTTTTGTAGTACAACTCTTTAAAACTCTTCATTGTTCGATTGTTTAAATGCACAAATGATTTTTCTTTTCAAATTTAGTTTTGTTTTATGGTGACAACCTTAAAGACCAAAGTGTTCTCTCTAGCCACAGAAAAGGAACAATATGGTCTGCAAAAGCTTTCCACACTGACATACCAATATCCCACAACTCTTCCGTGACTTTGTTTGCATCCAATACAGACTGATAAGCAGACTTTTCCCTTCCCCTTATAAGGTAAAAATATGGCAATAAATGAAGAGCCAAGGATTTTCATGCTTTCCAGACAGAGGGCAGAGTTCTTTTCGTCTCACCATTATCTTCACAAGAATCAGATGAGAGGCGAGACTCCTATTCAATTTTTACTTTTCCTAGTATTTTTCGTTCTCAATTTCATTTTTCAGAAATAAAGCTTTATTTCAGTTCAGGAGCAAAGAAAAGAGAGGTACCATGTGGACTCTTCAGGCCTTGTGTCTGGTTCCTATTTGATCATTCCATATACCCCTTTGTTTGACCCACATGTAATGCTACTTCATTTTGCTGTGTCTAGTCCTAGCTGCTCCTAGATATGAGAGAAATTCTGGAGTAGCAGAAAAGCAGGGAAGAGATAATGGTACAGTCAGGCAGCTGTTTGAGGATTAGAGAATTGTGTTGCAGAAAACAAAGCAAAGAGGGTGCATGTGTGTGGCAAGATCCCTGGAGTACAACCTGTAACTGTGGGACTGCTGTGCCCCCTTAATTCTCCAGCCTGGATTGTCTCTCTCAGTGCTTTGTCAGTGACAAGCAACAAACCCTTCCAGGTGCTGTTATCACTCAGCCACCAGCATGCAGAGTCACACCCAACTAAGTTGCATGAATAGTCTCATGAACTATACCCAGGGAAACACCAGCAGATCTCCCAAGCCCCAGCTTGGCACCCCATAAGTATACTGTCTTGCACTGCTTAAGACCTTCTCTTGAACAGTGCAAACTTATTAATTAGTTCACCACCTCATCAAAGGAAAGTGGACATGCACCAGTCTTTGTAACCTGAGCAGATTCCCCAAGCGTTTCAGACAAACTCACTGGTTAAGATAAAACATTAAGTTTATTGACTACAGAAAGATAGTTTTTAAGTGATTATACGTGGTAAGAATAAAAGGTCAAAGATAGTTACCAAAGAAAATAAAAAGTAAACACGCAGTCTAAATCGTAAATCTTATTAGAGTAAGCAGTATTTGGATCAAGCTTTTTTTCTCACCCACCTGGATGCTGCAGATAGCCCGTGTATCAAGGACTGTAACCTTTCTCCTCAGTTCAAGTCTGTCTTCCGAGCATTCTTGTTGCCTTCAGCATAGGTGGGGGAGGAGAAAGGGAAAAGCATGATACCACTGTCCCTTATTTTATACCCTCATAATCCAATACAGACTTTATACTCTTTATAATCCAAAACAAAGTGCTGATGGTTCAGAGCAGTGGTTCTCAACCCGTGGGCCACTTGCGTCCCAATCACCACACAGCTGCAGCCCACATGACATCCTCAGGGCCATATAGGTAGTATATATATTGTGTGGATGCGACCCACATAACACATAGAGAGCTGCAGATGCGGCCCACAATGTAAATAGGTTGAGAACAACTGGTTCAGAATCACAGCGATGTTAGTTTTCTGCATGTACTGGTAAACTTTGTTGAGAATCTTGACCAGAACTACTCAGTCATTAGAAAGCTAGCTGCTGTAAGGGAAAAAAAATGGTATAAATTCAGTTCCAACAGACAAGGATCCGAAGGCAAAGTGGAAGAACACTCTGGGCAGAACTTGTAGAAGAATATCACTAACAGTCATACACAAAATTGCCTCTAAAAAAAGCCAAAAAGGGAGGTTTGCAGCTCTAAGCGCTATCAGGCTGTGCTTTTTGGTGAGGCCAGAACTGGTTAGCAACACCAACCTCTTCAAATCAGTATGCCAAAGACTAAAATAAAAGTGTATGTTTTAATTCATTCTTTAGTTGTAATTAATTAATAACTAAAACTCACTGGAAAACCTCGGATCCTAAAACCTCCAGTGTCACCTAAAACGGGTAGCTTAGGTTTCTGTTTCAGTCCCACTGGTTGTATTTCTGCTTTAGAAGTATTTGCAACTTGGTTTGAAGTCCCTCTCAGAAAGGGAAATCTAGTGGCTTAAAAAATTATTTTGTTCTCCTTAAAATATGACTATAATTAAATATGGAACGCTATCGCTTTAAGCATGGGATATGGGTCCTGTGACTTTTTACCATGGTGGGACTGAAAACTTTTTGCTAATTTCTCATCAATCACCATCCTGGATGTGGTTAGTAGAACTTATTTCCTACATTTGCCTTTGAAGTGTTAGCTTTGTTTTATGTTTAGGAACATAGGAATTGCCATACCTAATTGGAGCAGTAGTCCATCTAATTCAGTCTTATGTTTCCAGCAGTGGTCAGTACCAGATGACTCAGAGGAAGCTGAATGAAACCCTGTGAAAGAAAATCATAAATAAATAAATAAATAAATAAAAAGCCTGTTCAAGAACAGGCAATGGTCAAACAAGCACCAGAAGAAACTTTCTCTATGTGCAGGTTATTTAAAGTAACTTAGGAGACATACTTCCTGCTGCTGTTTTGGGTTCCCTCCTGACTTAGCAGTGAGGACCATTATCTCCAAGAGGTTTGGCTTTAGGAAATCTTCTTAGTGAATACAATTATAGCAGAAAATTTAGAAAGGTACATTTTGGAAAATGTACCTATGAAAAACCATGAAATCTAAAGAATCAGTACATTTTAATTTATCTTTCTATATTTTAGAAAGAAAAATAACTCCAAGAGGTGCTACTTGTTTACAATCAGTGTGTTCAGAACTAACTTTTATAGGCAACATGCTACTTAAAATAAATGGTCAAGACCACCGTGACCCTCTGGGGCTAAGGTTGGTTACTAACCGAAGTTCGGTTGGGTCCACAACATCCACACTGCTATTTTTAGTGCACTAGCTTGAACCAAGCTAGCACAAATCTATCTACGCAGGCTGGGAAGCTCACTCCCAGGTGCAGTAAGGCATAACCTAATAGGTCTGTGCAATGTAAGAAGAAATATTAGGCAAGGTGGAGAGAGGTCATGTTTAAAGGGTATTTCTCTCATAAGGAAGAGAGATTTCTGTTTATTGGATGGACAGCTGAATGGGTGGTGCAGTAAGGGTGAATGTGGGGAAGTGCTTCATCCACACTCTGAAATATGCTGTAACATGATAGCAATAGGATGCGGTTTGAGCAATTAACCTCTTGAATTCTGGGTGGTGACATTCTGAGTCTCTAAGAGGGTCAGGAGCCTAAGTGATAGAAAGCGTATAGTTTAGCCTTGAGATCTGAATTCTCATTCAGATTCTCTAAATTTGGGTTTTCTGAAAGATTTTTGTGAGCTTCAGAACTGAAATTGAAGCTGATACTTATCTGGATTTGTCTTCTCGTGATTTAGCTGTGTAGGGCTGCCAGCATCTGCCATTGACTCTACATAGTATCAGTGTGTTTTACAGAAGCTTTATGGGTTCATTTGAGAAGTTTGCCAGTGACGAACAACATTGTGCCAACAATGAAAAAGTGTGAGAATATGGAGGTGGGGGGAAGAGGGGGAAGTGGCCTGCTTAGAGTGTGATGTGACAGAATTAGACGATTGACAGCCAGCTCCTGAAAAAATATAGGGTGGCAAAATTAGATGGTTTTCAACAGTAACAAACAATTGAAAATAGTGATGCAAAATGTACTTATCCTTAACAATCACTAGTGTGAAGGCATTAACCAGGAAGTTCAATACAAATTACAAAGTGATATGATCATTGACAAAAAACTTGCATATGTCTTCTTTTCCCTTCTCCTTTTACACTGGCTTCTTTTAATGATAAATATGTGCTACCAAGACAACCCAGGCAAAAATTATCTTTCCAAACTAGGCTGAATTACTGTGCGCTTGAGCTATTGCTCAATTCACACAGAGGGTCAGCTGGTCTGGACTTAAATATGGGCTCTTCCCCGCTCCCCTTGTAGTCTCCCCCCTTCCTTGGATATTCCTTAGTAGCTGTTGATGTTCTCCCAGCACCACTGGAGGCCATTATTCTCAGCAGTCCTCACTCCCTTTATTTTTAGGGTCCACTCTGTTAGATATCAGGCCTTGGTTACCTTCTGCTGGTTTTAGTGCTGCAAACTGAAAATTGTCTTACATTGGGACTGTGTGTGTGAGTGCACCTGGTGTCCCACTGAAGAGTGCTACTGGTATTTTAAAGTTGCAGTGTGAAGACCAGCAGAAAGGCAGAAGGTTCCGAAGGTTCCATGCTAGGTTCCTAAGAGGTAGAAGGGAAAAGAAAGCAGATCTCCAGGTGCAAGAGTAACTAAAGGAGGAACAAGGAGTGTTGTCCATTTAAAATGGATATTAGTTAAATAGATCAGTCAGGATAATTTATTCATTCTCTCCCCTATATTTCCTTTTTCTGTTTATATTTATTTTTTCCTCTCTGCTGTCACCCATAGAGGGAGTAGGGGGAGAAGCAAAGGACCATTCATACACTCCTGCTTCTGTGGCACAACTTTCCCTTCCACCCGTCCATGTGCTGTGTGCAAGGACTTGGGGCAAGTGGTTGATCCAGAGACTGTATTGGCTTTTAATTGCTGAAAGTATATTATGATGACTGTTCACTGTATTTTCTGTTCAGACCAAACTATAATCATGTTCATGTTATTTCACATTTGCGGTTGGTGTTTGCGGGATTAATAATCATTTATTTTGTTTGTTTGATTGTTTGGGATGGTAGGTCAGGAGGGGTATATGTCTCTCATAATAGTGGGACTTGTGTAGCTGGAACCAAGAGACTCTGGCAAACTGCCTGGAGTCTGTCTCAGTTGTGGCTTTAGCTTTCTTGGTAATGTGGACATGTGTTGTGGGCCAGACAGCATCTCTGGCTTGGTAGCCATTCTGACCTTGGACTCGTCTATTCAGGATAAAGAGTGGCTCATGTCCAGGCTGAGTGGCTGTAGTCACTCTTTGCTGCAGAGAAATGTTCAATCTCTTTTTTTTGTTTACTTTGTTTTTTGTTTATTAAAGTTTCAGCCATTGTGCTATAAACTATTCATTAGCTTGTAATGTGGTGTTTGCAGGATCCCCTGTGCAAGCTACCATTCTGTAATTACAGTATGTTCGTCTATTTTCATTGTCATTTGCTGTTTTATGCAAAATAGTCTACACTCCATTAAATAACAATACATGCAGAAAGGAAGGGTTTTCAGAAGTATTCCATGCTCCCATAATTTTTACTGAATTTTAATCTTGGTTTCAGCTACAGCTATGATCTGTCACACTCTCTTCAATATAATCTTACCATCCTGAGAATGCCACTTGAGATATTAAAAACTGAAACAATTCAGACTCGACAAGAGAGCTTTGATATCTTTGAAGATGAGGGACTTACAGCACAAGGTGGAAGTGGTAAGTGTATTTTAGACCTACTGAATTAATACTAATCTAGTTAATGACAAATGCAGTTAGAACTATTTTTCACTTCAGCCTACCTTGCAGAAACATCCAGCTTTTTTAATTGATAAGTGCAGTCTCATAACAGTCCTCACTTAATAAAAGATTACATAAAGTGCCAATTACAGATATTTGAATATGAGCAATGTAATTTCTAGAGATGATTAATCATTTATTTTGGTAATTTACATTGTAGCTAAGGGAGATAATTGAGCATGCTGACATTTTTCAGCAATTGATTATTTAGCTCACCCAATAGGTATGAATTTACAAATGAAGCAGTAATAAATTTTCAGTGAAGTATAAATAGTGCTAATAGATTTTGTCTTGTTTAATGTTGGTAAATATTGATGACAAAGAAATTGTATATTACCACCAACTTAAAGCATTAGGCTCTACAAGGGACTCCGAACAAAACACACATTAATTTAAACTGCAACCAAAGGCTTCCATTTTGGATCTGACAAACACAGCAGATTTAAAGGGATATTAATCAAAATTTTTTATAGTTAAAATGTGTGTTCATGTCTGATTTCTCCTATTTTTCCCCCCCCTCTTCCACTCCCTCCCCCACAGAAACACTTGAAAGTTTTATTTTAGGTGGATTACTTGGTTTCTTTCTTTCTCTAATACTTCATGTTAATCATTTTTAGCAGAGCATCATCAACAAAGTTGGATTGTAATTTTTTTTTTTGCTGTATCTGTTTAGTATTGTAGAAATATGCGAAACCACATCAATGAACATACAGTTTATAACTTTGGTCCTTTCCCATTTTTCTGAAAAAAGTATAATGTTTTCAAAGTGAAAGAGATGATAGCGGTTCCCATGAAGTCCATTAGGGACTTTCGGTTGCTATTGATTTTACATGGAAAGCATTCATATACTACAATGATGGGTGGCAGTATAAAAATCTTAAATGCTTAACTTTAAACATGTGCTTAAATCCATCCCTGTTCAGCAAGTCCTGCAGCACATAATTAAGTGGTTTCCTGAATTGGGGCCAAGCACAATCAAATTAAAAGCCTCAGTTACAGTGTGTTTAAAAATGAAATTATCAAACATGGTTGAGCTCTTTTTTTATTATTGTTGATGCATTTTCATTTGAACTTTTTAGGTGTATTTGGGATTTGCAGTGAACCATATAAAAAGTACGTGTGGAATGGTCAACTGCTGGACGTAGTAAAAAATACTGTTCATCATGACTGGCTGTTATATGTTATTCATGGATTTTGTGGGCAGTCCAGTATCCTTTTTACTATAAGATTACAAATATTGGTTTATTGCATTTAAAAGTTTGTGTATGGACAGAAATTCATAGGACAAAAGATTAATTACTGCATCAGTTGTTACTAAACTATTTAAAAGGATTTTCACATGTATTATGATAGTCATTTAATTAGTTTTGCATTATTTTGCCAGATTTTAAAAACGTAGGATCTAAAAAAAGATATAGAATTGGAAAGATAATGTCCTTACTGTGTCTATAAAAGATGAAGGAAAATTCTTAACCCAAGCACACATTTTACAGTAAATCACTGTGTGTGTGATACTATGGAAAAATAAGGTTCCAATCTTGCAATCACTTCCATGCAGGCAGAGTGCTGTGCCAGTGTGGAGCTAATTGCAAATTTGAGTCCTAGTAGAGCAACTTGACAAACTCCTTTGGGACCAGATGATATTTATCAGGGAGTTCTGAAGGGGGAAAGAAAAACTGTGGTAGAGCTTAATTATTCACATAGAGATGTGCTGATATTATTGCTAAAACAGAGGGATTATTTTTTATTACTTTAGGATTGGATTTTCAAATCACTGAGACCTCACACTGCTTCAGTTGAAGTCAGTGATAAAATTTACTGACTGCAATGGGACCAGAGTTAAATCGACATTGAGTGCTTTTAAAAATTCCATTCTAAGGCTTTTTTTTTTTTTAAATATAGATAGATATATCTACTGCAACACTAGTGGAAAATATATCCAAATCTTAACTTTATACATAAATGATTAATATAAACCTATGCATACATCATTTAAATGAACTGTCCTCTCATCTTAATAGTTAATAAGAATCTAGCATACTTTAAATGGCTTATTTTAATCTATCATCTTTACCATACACCATTAATATATACAAGCCTATTCATGGGAAAAAAATGAAAGACAAAGGGGAATATGACTATGGATTCAGAATTTAGGTATAACCTTTTGCAAAAGATCTTCTGAATTCATTGTATTTTCTTCCATCTCTCCATTCCCAGACTCTTGTTTTGCAAAAGCGTCTGTATATGAGTAATTCTGCATGTGAGTTATCCCATTCTTTGTGCATAAATATTTGTAGCTTTGGGGCCTTAGTATTTAGTATGTAATTTTACACAGGTAAAGTTATGCATCATCAAACTCAAATAACACTTTAAAAAAAAAAAAAAGTGTGTTTGTGTGTGGGAGAGAGGGAATACAGTGATACTTATCCTTAAAGTAGAATAACTAGATTTTAAAATAAATTGCCTTGAGCCTCAGTTCTTTCAGACAAGTCAAGAAAGAACAATACATCACTTCATGATTATTTTTTTTCGAACTACCCTTTAATGCAGGCGTTCAGATAAATGGCTATTGTTGAAGAGCACACAGCTCAAGGTGGGTGAGGTTGCAAAGGTGGTCTGAAGCTCCCCTGTGCAGTCCTGTGATTCTGGGGCTGCTGGGTGCAGGGCTGCTTCCCAGGCATAAATTAGAACAGTTTCCAGGCTACTCTAGCTTATAGGAGCAGTTACTGGCCTCAGCTGGCCAAAATGGTAATCACAAATCAGTGCTTTTACAGGGGCATCTTGGCTGGTCCCATTGTGCTGCCAGCAGCAGAGATCTGAGTGATATCTTCTTAGCATATGCACAGTGTGCCTCAGGTGGCATGTGGCCAGGATTGATTACTCAACTTGGTGCACTGGTTGGATCATTAGCTTCCCTGGCCTGGGCCAGGTACTGATGGGGTGTGTGATGTGAAAGCTGAACATAGCCTCTTTGTTGGCTCGATGTCATAGAATTGATTCTCCCTCCCCACCCTCACTTCAGTGCCTTGTTATGCCTGCCTTATGGCCAGAATATGCTAAAATTGCAGCACAAAGTGGCCTCTAGAGGATCTGGCCCTCTGTTTTAATTGCATTAACATTGAAACATTAAAAAGCTCAAGATTTCCCCTACATACATGCTTTTAACACCTACTTGCAACAGATGTTCTTGATGACTAAAATGTTACCAAATGTAGTTCCAGTCTTCAAGGAAAGGTGAATGAAGGACAAATCTGACAAATAGAGGTGCGTGTCTCACCTCAGTATGTAAGCAATCAAAGATAATTAAGGGTAGATTAATTCAATACCTGGCAAAGTATAAACTGAAGTCAAATCACTGCTTCTGTAGTATGTTTCAGTGGCTTTTACCTAGTCTGATTATTGAAGCTGTTGCAAGTGAACTGCCTTTCCAGAAAAATCATTGGAGGATAACCTATATATCTGATTTGGAAATAAAACTCACGAGTTCCTAATCCCAGAGTTGACATGGACTCCTCCGGGGGCCTTAGATAAATCTTGTAACAGCTCTGCTTACATTGTTCCTTCTGTAAAATGGAAGTAATATTTATCTTCTTCCATAAGGTGGTTGTGCGGATTAGTTGATTTATTGTAAAGAGCTTTGAAAATGGAAAGCACTATACAAATGATTATGGTTGAAAAGGGAATTAATGTCTCTCCCACTCGTTAAAGAAATCTGAAAAAGTAAAAAGGAATGATGTTCACCTGTGTTGTTAGAGGTCTTATGAAATAATATTAAAATAGGGTTTTCATTCAGAAAAAAGCACAATAAAATACATTTTCTTTGGAGTACATTTTTTTTTAACATTGGCCAGGACTAAAGTAAATGAAAGGAAAATAGCTTTGGGAATCATAAAATGTGTAAATCTTAACCTTACTCCCAAGAACTGTTAATATATGGTCGTCCAGTGCATGTCACTCTGATAGCCAGAAGATCAAGCAAATTTGCTGGAACACGTTTTCTAAAGAGAGGAGCAAACTCTGAGGTAAACTAAATCTCTCTCAACTTTCATTTTGTACTGCACTACATGAAGGTCTTATCCTACTTCCTTAGTAGAGAGCAGGATGGTGTCCTTAAGATTTGGT
Organism: Trachemys scripta elegans; assembly: GCF_013100865.1. Classification (NCBI taxonomy): domain Eukaryota; kingdom Metazoa; phylum Chordata; order Testudines; family Emydidae; genus Trachemys; species Trachemys scripta. The sequence continues at coordinate 122,331,280 of NC_048300.1, read as the reverse complement.
AGCTTATTCTTCATTTTATAGTTATCACATCCATAGTCAAAATGTCAATGGGAAAAATGTAAATTTTACTATTTTATGATAATTAAATTAAATATAAGAAATGAAAGCCAGGATAAGAAAAGTTTCTGTTGTAATACTTTAATGAATATAGTGAGGTATTTACCTGTAAGGTAGAAAAGAAAATTCTGATGAGTTGAAAGATATAACAGCAGCAAATGGGATTTAATTTGCTGTAGAGAATTCATGCTGTAGTTACTCATAATTTATTACAGCAAATATGTTGAAATTTTATATAGTTACTCATAGTTCTTTCATGTGTATGCTGGTGCACATTTTCTTTGCACTGTATGTAATAGCTGTTGAAATCCAGTCTGTAGAGAAATAACCCGATATACAGACCTATATTTAGGGCCCAACACTGCAGTGAGATGATGTAGATCTTTATGCTCCCTTGTGGTACCACTTGTATCCTCTAGGCTCTGCACAGACATTTGGGTCTATGCTAGTACATCATATTGTAGGATTGGGGCCAGAGGCAGGGAGGCAACCAACTTTTTTCATGAATCTGATGATCAGTTATCCAAAGCCTGCCTGACCTCAATCCTAATTATTTATCACCTTGCATCACTACCTAACAATATTTGTTTTGCTTGCATCAAACCAAGGGTACATCTACACTACAGCGGGGAGTCGATTTAAGATACGCAAATTCAGCTACGTGAATAGCGTAGCTGAATTCGACGTATTGCAGCCGACTTACCCCGTTGTGAGGACGGCGGCAAAATCGACTTCTGCCGCTTTTTGTCGGCGGCGCTTACTACCACCTCCGCTGGTGGAGTTAGAGCGCCGATTTGGGGATCGATTGTCGCGTCCCAACGGGACGCGATAAATCGATCCCTGAGAGGTCGATTTCTACCCGCCGATTCAGGCGGGTAGTATAGACCAGACCCAAGTTACAATCAGTCAGACCTCTTCAGGACTAATGCCTCTTCAGCTCCATAATCAGGCAGCAAGCAGATCAACATTTTGGCCATGTGTGATTCTTGGACACATTTAGAACAACTTTTTGCACTAACCCTGTCTCTGTTTTAAGTTAAATATTTTATAGCGGGATTTAAAAAGGGCTGGACAATTTTGTGACCAATAGTAACGTGTATCTTTGCATGCTGATACAAAAGTAATCAAAAGATGGGAGTTATATCAGACATGCCAAACCCATGAAAAAAAACACACAGAAATTGGCTTGGTTTTGGCTTAATTGGCTTGTAAAGTTGCTTGTTGGCTAGTTTTTGGCTTGTAGCTTGTTGCTTCTTTTTTATTGATCGGCTCCCTGCAAGCAGGGGCAAGTGTGGGAGAGAGTCAGGGGTGCACAGCAGGCCCACCACAGTCCCAGACTGCATGCCGGGGGATCTGGTCACATAGAGTGTTGGGGTTCTTAGGGAATGACTTCTTTTGGCCTTGTTTTGAAATGGGATTAGCTTGTTTTTTGGCATATTGTGAAAATTGGGGTACTTATTTACCATGTGAAAGTTGGCAACTGTGACCAATTCAGTTCCCTGCTTTGGAATTCTTGTGCTATGATTTGACATCCCTTATTTTTAGTTTTAATTAGACCTGTCATTCACAGTGTTGTTTCAGTATCTATGTATGCAGCTCTGAAATTTAATGTCTACAGTATTTGCATTTTTTTTGTTTGTTTCAGGGGGATGTTGCTAATGAAGTAGAAACTGAACAAATACTTTGTGATGCTTCAGTGATGTCATTTTCTGCAGGGAGCTATTCTTCTTACGTTCAAGTTCGAGGCTCAGTCCCACTATACTGGTCTCAAGATATTTCGACTATGATGCCTAAGCCACCAATTACATGTATGTTCAATATATTCTTTATGGTAGCCTATGGTAAGCAATGTGTTTTCCTAAAAGAACATGCCAGAGAGAGAATAGGTGAAGGTTAATCTTGTAAAAACTAAAAAAAATTGTATCTTTGTTTCTTCACTGTGAAGCTACAATTAAAGATTGACCAGCAATTTTATAAAATCCTGGTTTATGAAAGTGTTCATTAGTTAGCCACAAAAATTAGTTCCAGATTGAAATTAGACTTGAGGAATTTGGTGACTTCTTAATATTAGATGTTGTGCCTAATGTGGCAAAGCTTTTGATACGGTCTCTCACAGTATTCTTGCCACCAAGTTAAAGAAGTATGGGCTGAATGAATGGACTGTAAGGTGCATAGAAAGCTGGCTAGATCGTCGGGCTCAACGGGTAGTGATCAATGGCTCCATGTCTAGTTGGCAGCCGGTTTCAAGCGGAGTGCCCCAAGGGTCGGTCCTGGGGCTGGTTTTGTTTAATATCTTTATTAATGATCTGGAGGATGGTGTGGACTGCACTCTCAGCAAGTTTGCAGATGACACTAAACTAGGAGGCGTGGTAGATACACTAGAGGGTAGGGATCGGATACAGAGGGACCTAGACAAATTAGAGGATTGGGCCAAAAAAAACCTGATGAGGTTCAACAAGGACAAGTGCAGAGTCCTGCACTTAGGACGGAAGAATCCCATGCACTGCTACAGACTAGGGACCGAATGGCTAGGTAGCAGTTCTGCAGAAAAGGACCTAGGGGTCACAGTGGACGAGAAGCTGGATATGAGTCAACAGTGTGCTCTTGTTGCCAAGAAGGCTAACGGTATTTTGGGCTGTATAAGTAGGGGCATTGCCAGCAGATCGAGGAACGTGATCGTTCCCCTTTATTCGACATTGGTGAGGCCTCATCTGGAATACTGTGTCCAGTTTTGGGCCCCACACTACAAGAAGGATGTGGACAAATTGGAAAGAGTCCAACGGAGGGCAGCAAAACTGATTAGGGGTCTGGAGCACATGACTTATGAGGAGAGGCTGAGGGAACTGGGATTGTTTAGTCTCCAGAAGAGAAGAATGAGGGGGGATTTGATAGCAGCCTTCAACTACCTGAAGCGGGGTTCCAAAGAGGATGGAGCTCGGCTGTTCTCAGTGGTGGCAGATGACAGAACAAAGAGCAATGGTCTCAAGTTGCAGTGGGGGAGGTCCAGGTTGGATATTAGGAAAAACTATTTCACTAGGAGGGTGGTGAAACACTGGAATGCGTTACCTAGGGAGGTGGTGGAGTCTCCTTCCTTGGAGGTTTTTAAGGCCTGGCTTGACAAAACCCTGGCTGGGATGATTTAGTTGGGAATTGGTCCTGCTTTGAGCAGGGGGTTGGACTAGATGACCTCTTGAGGTCCCTTCCAACCCTGATATTCTATGATTCTATGAAGACTGCAGCCTTCTTTGTGCTCATGATTCTGTACCCAAATAGTCATTTATCTGTTTGTCTCCCATGGAAGAACATTTTGGATGACATCCTGGCGCTGTTAACCAATTGAAAAATTCCCCTTAACTTTCATGGGGCCAGGATATATTTGCCCTTTGACTTCAGTGGGACTACTCACATGCTCAGAGTTTAGCACATTCATATATTCTTTACTGGACTGGGCTTGAGTTTGTTAGTCAGTAACTGTCCCCGCCCTTTATATCACTGGCTAGCTTGCACAAGTGCTGCCCCAGTGGGTATCTAAGTGAAAAACATCTCTGGGTCCAGTGCACTGGTTGTGTGTAGAACAGAAATGGAATGGATGTAAAAGTGAAAGAGGTTACAGAACAGGTAAGTAACAGTTTCTTTCTAGTTATCTAATTTTTGACAAACTTAAAAAAAAAAAAAATTAAAGGGAAAACCTTTGCTTTTACCCTGTTTCTTTAATGATAGAGAGGTGTGAATTGTATTATTATTAAAAAATTAGTAAATCTTTTATAAAAAATGCATTCATAGGAAAGTAACCTTTCAGAATCTGATTTTTTTTTTCCCCTGAATATATTTATTTACTTTGTTCCAGTGGACCAAGCAGATCCATTTGCGCACATAGCTGCACTTCACTTTGATCAAATGCTTCAGAGGTTTGGCTCTCCCATTATCATTTTGAATCTTGTGAAGGTACAGTATTGTTTAGTCATAACTTGGTGTGGTATAAATAAATCAATAAACTTAAAATAAAAATAATTTTAATTATACTAAGTTTTTGCATTTAAAGCCAGATTATAGACTCATTAAAGCCAATGAGAGTTTTGCTGCTTAAATTTGGTTCTGAAAACTGGCCTTGCACTAAATATAAATTTAATATTAGTTTCTAATAGAAAATGCATATTTTCAGATTAATAAATAACAAGATTACTTGTAGGAAAGCTTGAATGAACAAACAGATGAAATTCCTCCCTTGCTGTTTTCACTCCTATCCATCGTTAAGCCGGTTTCAATGTATCAGTTGTCCTTCTAACACAGAAGAGTTGGATATGGCTCCCAGTGGAGCTTTTCTATGCAATTTTGAAACAGCCAGAAGGATTACATTTTATAGTGAAACATGAGGATCCATTTTGATTGGGTCTGAATGCGCTAATTCCATCTCACAATGAGCTAATACCAGCCCACAAATGGAGGACCTTTTTCTCAAACCTGTTCCCCTACCCTGGTGTACCTTGCATTATAACTAGACTGCCAGTATAGTTCTCCAGAAATAAAATATCCTTAATGATTGTACACTTCTTGCAATACATACTTAATGTTTCCTTTCAGGCTATTGGAATCACCCCACCTTGAGCAGCAATATTTGAACCATGGGTTTAAAATATGTCCAGACAGTAATATAGGTATGGAAATCTGTGGCAGAGCCAGGAACTGAATCTAGATATTCTGATTCCAGTCCCCAGTGCTTTAACCAAAAGGCCATCTTTCTTGTTTCTGCTTCACTCTATTTATCACCAAAGTATGCCGCAGTACCATCATATGACTGCAAGAAGTCTTGGTGATAAATTTCCAAACTAAAACTACTGTACCCCAAGCAAAACATCTTGAAAAACAGTAAATTCTCCTTTTGTCTGTCAGTGTCTAATGCATATCTTAAGCATTTGACAGGCAGTCTGGATGATGATGGAATATTAAATATAAATATTACTTTTAGCCTTCTCATCAGAGAGTAATTTAGATATGTATTAAGTGTTGAATATTTTCAGATGCTAACGATAAATAAGTCTTGAAAATATAAGGATCTGTTTGACAGTGAGAGAGTGCGTGACAGACAATATCTGTTGAACAGTATTTGAATCCAATACCTTCATAAGCCAGACACTTTATTGAAAAGACCAAACAGTCCTTGATTAGCATCCAGGGGGCCCAACTTATTCTGAGAATGAAAACCACTGTAAATACATATATCCCACACAGGGACCAATTTGTCCTCTCCTATTTTTGGAGGAAGAAGATAGGTGATGGCAATAAGGGTCCAATCATACTAAGAAGTTGCATGCAAAGAACATTACTCACATTGATAGATTACTGGATTGTGTCTTTAAACAAATGAGCTGAACAAAATTAGGTACAGTTATATGTATAATCTTGGATTTAACTGTATAATTCATGTTTGAATTTATAAAAGGGCATTAATACTTTGAACATAAATTAAAAAGAACACTTGGAAGAAAATAAATTTTGAACTTTTGAATAATTCAATCCAAAAACTGCAGTATATCTATTCAAAATATAATGAAAAAGTGAATGTTTAATGTATGTTTTGCCTCTTAACAAAAAAGTTCAGAGCAGAAAAGGAGGAATTTCATCTTAATGTTTCTATTACTAACTGCTTCATAACTTTTGTGACCATATGGGTAAAATATGTACGTTTTAAAGAAAATAAATACAATTGTAATAACAATAAAATGATTTAATAGACCTAATTAATTATACAATGCCTATGGAGAAAGGAAATGTAGAAAAGAAATAGTTGCAGAAGAGGTATATGGTGTGACAAAGTTCCTCCTCTATCTTGGTGGGTCCTGCGCTTATTGGTGGATTTTTCTTGCTTCAGAGATTCACCATGTGGGTTGGGGAACAGCCCAGAGACCTTCCCCTCTAGAAGAACCCACAGTCCAGGTCAATTGGGAGGTTTGGGGGGAACCCGGGCCCGCCCCCTACTCCGGGTTCCAGCCTAGGGCCCTGTGGACTGCAGCTGTCTGTAGTGCCTCCTGTAACAGCTGCATGACAGCTACAACTCCCTGGGCTACTTCCCCATGGCCTCCTCCAAACACCTTCCTTATTCTCGCCACAGGACCTTCCTCCTGGTGTCTGATAACGCTTGTGCTCCTCAGTCCTCCAGCAGCACACCCTCTCACTCTCAACTCCTTGCGCCTCTTGCTCCTAGCTCCTCACACTCTCCCCCACAAACTGAAGTGAGCTCCTTTTTAAAACCCAGGTGCCCTGATTAGCCAGCCTTAATTGATTCTAGAAGCTGCTTCTTAATTGGTTCCAGGTGTCCTAATTAGCCTGCCTGCCTTAACTGGTTCTAGCAGGTTCCTGATTACTCTAGTGCAGCCCCTGCTCTGGTCATTCAGGGAACAGAAAACTACTCATCCAGTGACCAGTATATTTGCCCTCTACCAGACTCCTGTACCCCACTGGTCTGGGTCTGTCACAATGGCTATCGCTGATATACACCTCTACCTGGATATAACGCTGTCCTTGGGAGCCAAAAAAACGTACCGTGTTATAGGTGAAACTGCGTTATATCAAACTTGCTTTGATCCACTGGAGTGTGCAGCCCTGCCCCCCTGGAGCACTGCTTTACTGCGTTATATCCGAATTTGTGTTATATCAGGTCGCGTTCTATTGGGGTAGAGGTGTATTTTAATTTATTTTTATTTGGATAATACATACTTACAGTACTTGATATAAGAACCATCATATGTCATTTCAATGTGTTCTTCATTAGATTGTAGTATACTTACTACTGTCTCATAGGAATCTTTCATTTAATTCTATCTGATTTCATATTCTCTCAATCTTCTTCATTGTTATTGTACCATTATAGTATGTTGTAGAGATATATTCAGTTTAGAAAGGATGTCTTATATGCATGCAATATAAGTCTCTAATTAAAAAAATTGAAAAAATACAAAAGGCTGATTTTGAGAATCTATAAGCTGAAGTAGTAAATAGCAAAGTCCCATTATTTTCTGTTTCTTAAAGCTCTTGTTTGAGTATGCTTTTAAGAATCAGCACATGAATCTGTGGTAAACAACTTGAGATATACTTTGTTGACAAGAAAATGATTCTCTTATTTATAGATTTAGTTTTCAAAGGCCAGCACTAAAATGTGAATCCAGATTCACATGACCCTGACATGTGAATCATTATGTGCTTTTATTCACAAGGCTTTTGTAGTGTGGCTGAAAATGTGTCTCTGTAGGTGCTCAATACTAGCATGCTAAAATTAATGCTTTTCTACTACTTATGTGCAGTGGGGAAAATTGTATTTTCCTATGCATGTGAGTGTTGATCCAACTTCAACACAACCACTGACCATTTTTACCTCAGGTACTCTTACTCTTTGGAGAATTCTTAAAGGTCAGTGAGTTTATAAATGTCTTCTGCTTTTCTGTGCAATGTGGAAAGTGGTAGTAATTAGTAACAAATTATATGTGCTCTTGCTGGGATTTGTTTATGTAAATCCCAGCAAGAGCATGTGAAAAGAACATTATTAAGCTTGCAAAGCCAAGGACTCAAAGTTAAGAGATGTCAGAATTAAGGTTGCCTGTACTTGTCCATCCTGCAATGGGCAAATTCCACTAAGATAGAAGATATCTGTTCTGTTTCAGAAAGTCTCATATCCCAAGCAGGTTCTCAGTTTGACTTTTCTTCTCTGCAAAAACCCACAATTCAAGAAATGCAATGCTGAAGATTCATCTTCTGGAGCAGTCTGAGTGGCATTGGATCCAGAAGACCCAAGCTCCAAGACCCATCTAACGGTCAAGTCTATGTCTTCCAGTGCTCCATCTAGCACACAGGCAGTTCCAATGATCTCTGCAGAGAAAATAGCACCAAAGGTGGCACACCTGGCTCCAGTGTCAACTCTGGCACCTGTGTCACCATCCCTGGTGCCAAAGTCATTGACAGCCCCAACTTTGAATTTGATGCTTCAGATGTAAAAGCAGGGTGCTGAATGGGGTCACCCCAAACACTGATGAAGGACCTCTGTCCTCCATAGAAAACAAACAAACAAAAAAGGAATGAAAGGCCAAACAACTCTTCTTACTGCCTAATGACTTCTCCTTATAGTCCCCAGACAAGGCAGTAGCCTCAGTACCTATATCAGCACTGGATGATTTCAAGACCTTTCAAGAACTCCTGGTGCTGATCAGAGATGCCCTGTACATTGTGACTTTGGTCATCTCCCAGAAGTCTCGTGAGCTGCTTATCATATTGTTGATCACTGGTCTCACCAGGATTGCCCTCAACATGAATGAAAGCCTCCTAGATCTGGCAAGAGCTTTGTGGCAAATGCCAACAACTTATAACACCATGAGTGAAACATGTAGAGAAATAATACAGGTATCCTCCCCACACCTGGGATTCAAGTACTTTTACACCCACCAGGACTCATCTAAGGACAAGGATCCTAGATGCTTAGATATTTTTGGAGCAAGTCCAACTGCCAGGCTTTATTGGCCAAATATGACTTTTTAACAATGGACAGGGTGACACCTTTCCAGGCCAGGCTGCCTCACAGAAGAGAGAGGAGCTGAAAAACACTAAAAAAGAAGGCCAACTTGTGTCCAAGATAGTCCTGCAGGCAGTGATGGATACCTGTAACACACCATCCAGGTCTATGGCTACCTGCATGTGAACATGCAGAGAGTTGTGTAGCTCCAAGCCTCATGTATCCCTCACAAGGTACAAGCCATGAATGATGGCTTGCTCATTGAGGGCTCAGAGCTGTTCATCGAACTAACTGATAGCACCCTACATTTACTGGAAGATTCCAAAGTGACCCTGTGTTTGCTGGGGATCTACACTTCCCCATCCGCAACTACACAGCCCTCAGCCATTGCACCAGCAGAGACCATGCTCCCTATCTTACCACAGACAAATGTAGTACCCTGACAGAAACATTTGAGGTAGAGGAAGGGGAGTCAACTCTCCTAGACTTCGGCCCCACATTCCAAAGTGATAGCCTGTCAGAAAATTTGATGGGAGGTCAAGATCTGCTTAGGAACCAATTCAGAGAGCACAACCTTTGGAAGCCACCTGAACCCATTCCACTGGGCGTGATCTGCTGGAGATCATAGCCTGGGGCTACCCCATCACCATCCCTCTTCAGGGATCCTGGTCATGAGAGCCTATTACAAATAGAATTGGCCTCATTCCATCACATGACATCATGTTGATACCCACGTAGTTTATCAGCAGGGTTGAAACCTTTAGATCCACTCTTAGGTCTGCCATTTTCAGTTTACAGAGTAACTGATAGCAATAGTAGGTTATTAAACTCTTTATGGACCAGCACTAGTGAAGGGTTAAAATCCATGTGCATGTTATATAACAACCTGGTATATATGGATTGTGCCAGCTCTTTTCCAGACCCGAAGTCCAGAGTTTGGTCTGGAGACCAGAGGCCTAACTAATAGTGATCAGCTAAGAGAAAGCTGGGGTAAACAAAATAACATTGCCTTTACTAAGATCTGCTTGGTCAG
>NC_048300.1:122295985-122316933 GCF_013100865.1 Trachemys scripta elegans | reverse complement strand
CCCCGCCCATGGAAAATCTATATATTTCATTGTAATCAATTAATTGACAGTGTCTCTGAGCCTAATAAGCCAGGTGACACTCCGCCAGCGCTGTGTGTAATAAACCCCTATGCTTTGACCTCTACATGGTTTGGATTTATGTCCTTCAACTAGAGAGAGATGGGACACTTTGCCAGCAGGTTTTGGAGATATTTGTTGACAGCAGAGGCTGTGAAACTCAAGAATCTCTTCTTCCATTCCAAGCCTGAGGGAAATGTGCTCTAGGGCAGCGGTTCTCAACATTTTTCTTTCTGAGGCCCCCTCTAACATGCTATAAAAACTCCATGGCCCAGCTGTGCCACAACTGTTTTTTTGCATATAAAAGCCAGGGCCAGCATTAAGTGGTAGCAAGCAGGGCAGTTGCCGGGGGCCCACACCACAGGGCTTCAGCCCGGGGCTGCAGTCCTGCACGGTGGGGCGTTGGCTTTCTGCCCTGGGCCCTAGGAAGTCTAATGCTGGCCATGCTTAGCAGACCCTCTGAAACCTGCTCTTGGCCCCCCAGGCTCCTGGCTGAGACCCACTGCTCTAAGGGGCATAGACTCTACTGCCCATTTCCCCCAAGCTGACCCTTTCTATGCCATCCTCTCCCAGTCTTATCTACCCCAACTCTAACTCCTTGTCCTAGTCCCATAGTCCGGTTCTCCTCACATACTCAATCCCAGTTTCCATTCCTCAGGCCTCACCCCTTCAGACTCCAGAACCAGTCTCCCACTGCTACTCCTCAGTTTCCTTGCCCAGGCAGTCTCAGTTCTCTCCCCAAATCCCTGATTTGTTGGTCTCTTTCCTCCTAGCTTTGTCACCCCCACTGACTCCCAGTCCCATCCAATTTGTGTGTCCTCACCTCCCCTGACTTCTTGTCACAGTCTCTGTGCCCAGCTAGTCCCAGTTCTCCCCCCCTCCGCCACTGCTCCAGCTCTTTGTCAGGTGTCTCCCTTTCCACCCCAGCCCTCTGGTTCCCAAACTTAGTCTTCTTGCCCAGCCAATTCCAGTTTACACCCTAGCCCCAGTCTCCATCCCTCAGGTTCCTTGTCCCAATCTACTCACCAAGTCCTCCCTCCACCCTGGCTCTTGTCCCCTCTGTATTTGAATCAGATGACTTCCTTCTTCATACTGTCTTGGTGCCAGCAGGTTGGGGGGAGGGAAGGTTTGCTTATAGAGACCACAGGAGAGACCGGCTTCCTTACTCAGTTCTGGTACCTCGCCCCATCCCAGCACTCAGCAGCCCTTATAGCAAAAGTCTTCTTTAGCTCTGGGATGGAGCATGCTCACTGCTCTGTGGAACAAGTGTATGCAAAGTCTGGTCAGCACTAGGAACTGGGAGAAGATGGAGTATGGTCAGTGAGGATGGATTCTTTAGAGATTTAAGCTATTAAACTCTAGCAAGTCTCTGAATATGTGAAAACGGATTTTTTTCCCCAGAGGCTTATAACTTGGCCCCATTTGGGCAGATTTTCAGAAGGCTCATTTCTGACACAAAGGATACTACTGTCATATTCCAAGCCCCTGCTCCAAAGTATGGTGGTGCTAGAACTTTTCAAAGAAAAGACCACCAAAAATTTTTTAACGTGAATAACTTATTTTTTTCTAATCTTGTTCTTGGAAACCATTGAACAGTTTTGGTTGAGCCTTTAAAAAAAAAAAAAAAAAAATTCAGCCTGAGACAGGCTCCTAGCATGGAAAATTTCAGTGCGAACGATTAAAATTTTACTCCTGGGGGAATTCTGCACCACTGTGCAATGCAGCATTTGTACAGAATTTCATGTCGTGTATCTCTCTCCCCCCCCCTCCCCCCCCTCCAATTTGGGCTTGCAGAGCAGCTGGAGGCCATTAGGGGCCACTGGGCTCTTCAGAGCCCAGCTTTCCAGCTCTCAGTGAGCAGAGCACCCAGCCCGGTGGGGATGAAGGCTGTGCACGCTCTGGCTGTCCGGCTTGATCCTCATTCGCCTGGGGAAGGGAGGGGGCCCATGAGACCCGTCTCTGGCAAAGGGTGATGCAATTTAAACCCATTGCTTCTTGTCCTATCCTCAGAGGTTAAGGAGAACAGTTTTTCTCCCTCTTCTTTGTAACAACTTTTATGTACTTGAAAACTGTTATGTCCCCTCTGTCTTCTCTCTTCCAAACTAAATAAACCAAATTTTTTCAATCTTCCCTCATAGGTCATGTTTTCTAGACAGGGCCAGCTCCAGGCACCAGCTGAGCAAGCTCGTGCTTGGGGCGGCAGATTCTACGGTGCCAGGTCTGTAGCAAGCCCGGCAGGGCAGCCCGCGTCCTTCCCTCCCCGCCGACCGGAGCGGCGCGGAGCCCTCCTGGCAGGCGGCGCGGTGGTCGGGGCCGCATGGGGAGCACCCTGCTGAAGCCCTGGCCACCTCCTTTCTCTCTCTCCCCTCGCTCCCTCCTCCTCCCCCCTGCTAGCCACAGGTTTTTTTTTCCTGGTTTGCCGCTCTGGCCGCGCCGCAGGTGTTGGGTTTTTTGTTTGTTTTTTGGTTTTGTTTTTTTCCTGCTTTGCCGCTTCGGCCACCCTGATTTTTTATTTTTTTTTTGCTTGGGGCAGCAAAAAAGCCAGAGCCGGCCCTGTTTCTAGATCTTTAAACATTTTTATTGCTCTTCTCTGGACTTTCTCCAATTGGTACACATCTTTCCTAAAATGAGGCTCCCAGAATTGGACACAATACTCCAGTTGAGGCCTAATCAGTGTGGAGTAGAGCAGAAGAATTCCTTCTCGCATCCTGCTTACAACACTTCTGCTAATACATCCCAGAATGATGTTTGCTTTTTTTGCAACAGTGTTACACTGTTGACTAATATTTAGCTTGTGATCCACTAGGATCCCCACATCCCTTTATGCAGTACTCCTTCCTAAGCAGTCATTTCCCATTTTGTATGTGTGCAACTGATTGTTCCTTCCTAAGTGGAGCACTTTTCATTTGTCCTTATTGAATTTCATCCTATTTACTTGAGACCATTTCTCACTTCTCCTGTCTCTTTCCTCTCCCTCCCCCCACTCTTCACTCTTTTTTTTTTTTCTTTTTTTTTTCCTTTCCCTATTCCTCAGAAGGTTATGCTGCCCACCTCAGCAGTATCCACTGATAGCTATGTTTCCTGCAGATTCTATACATAGCATCTTGTAGTTCTAAGTAACAATCATACTTGTTAAAATGTACAGCTTTTTTCTGTCTGTCTAGTTTTTAAATCTGATCGAGTTTATATAATAGTGGACATCAGTAGTGCCTATTATAGTTAAGAGTTGCAAAACAGCTTCTACTTTTAGTCACTATTGACAGAATGAGAACATTCTGAAAATTCGCCTTTTGGGGTTAAACTTCCTATGCTTAGTCTCTGATCATAAATAATTTTTGGAATGTTGTAGGAAAATTCCACCATTAATGTTTCTCAGGCGTGTACAGAGAGTGAGAATACTTTTCCCTCTTTAAAATAATAATAATAATTCTTAACATGCTTTTTGAGCAATGTTACAGCAAAAATGGCTTATGTTAGAAACTCGTCATGAAAGTAGTCATTAAGGTACTGTTTGGTTTGAAAAATATTACTTTTGGTTTAAAAAGGTACAACTATTTAAAAATTATTTCTATGTGCACAGTAGAAAATGTCCTTTAGTACAGAGTAAAATAAAGATACACTGCACAGTGTGTAGCAAGTTAAATGTTCATTTGTTAATTTGAAAAAGCTACAAGAACACTATAGCTAGTCTGAACAGCTCTGGAGTCAGAGAGCTTATGAGATCTGCTGGAGGAGCTTGTAAGTTCTAGACCTGAATTAGCTTCATTTTCCTCCCCTTTTTCTCCTTTCTATCCTCTTTATTTCCTCTTAAAAAGTTATGTAGGAAATAGAATGAAAAGCTCTGTTAATGCAACCTTGGATTCCATACAAAAAAATCTGATATCAAAATGTTCAGATTCCAGCACTGTTGTTAACTCTTTGTTGCCAGAGTGGATATAAATCAATTAAAAATCGATTTTTAAAAATTTTAATTGAATACAGATTTATTTTAAGATACCCGGTTTATAATTAAACTTGAAATTGACAGCCTCTGTTAAGGCCTGGGCTTACTATAATTTGGTTAAAATTTCATTTTTAAAAATTTCATTTAAAAAAAAAAATTAAACAGTACATGTTTGCTGCCAGACTTAAAGGAGTGCTACCACTGAACAGTGAAAGTCACTGTGTGAGCGCCTGGAACCAGACTTTGTTGAACTGCCTGAACCAGCTTTTAACATCAATAGCCTTTTCCGCAGGTGCAGAGAGAATATTTTCTTCATCTTAATTTATTCAACTATTTCAGTTCAGTGACTGGTTCAGTTGAAGTTAAACCAATTGGGAGTTGAAAAATCAGGAACGTTTGTTTTCTCCTTCCAATCTTTGGATAAAAAGCAGGTGTGAGAGAATGAGATCTACTAGTTCTAAAGCAGAGGTGGGCAAACTACGGCCCGCGGGCCACATCCGACCCGCGGGACCCTCCTGCCCAGCCCCTGAGCTCCTGCCCCGGAAGGCTCACCCTGGCCCCTCCCCCGCAGCCTCAGCGTGCTGTGCCGCCGGCACAATGCTCCAGGTAGTGTGGTAAGGAGGCAGGGAGCAAGGGGGGTTGGATAGAGGGCAGGGGAGTTCGAGGTGGTGGTCAGGGGGCGGGGTGTGTGGATAGGGGTCGGGCGGTCAGAGGGTGGGGAGGTTGAATGAGTGCAGGGGTCTTGGGGAGCAGTCAGGAATGAGAGGAGGGATTGGATGTGGCGGCGGGGGCAGTCAGGGGTGGAGGTTCCAGGGGCAGTCAGGGGACAGGGAGTGGGCGGGGTAGATGGGGCAGGGGTCCCGGGGGGTGCCGTCAGGGGGTGAGAAGCAGGGGGGATAGGGGGCAGGGGCCGGGCCACGCCTGGCTGTTTGGGGGGGTGCAGCCTCCCCTAACTGGCCTTCCATACAATTTCTGAAACTCGATGCGGCCCTCAGGCCAAAAAGTTTACCTGTCCCTGTTCTTAAGTTTTGAAGGGCATGGTGACCAGAAACAGTCAGTTCAATTCACTACTTTCTTTGTTTAATAATTCAGTTAGTTTTTAAATGCAAAACATGTTTTGATAATTTATTATGTATCCAGCTCCGAAGGTAGTTTTATTTAACTAATAAAAAAATAAAATGCTGTTTTGTGCATTTTAATTGAATTTTAATTTCTATCCAAATAGAGCTTGACACAAATCACAAGTAACAAATTCATCCAGTAAATAAGAAAGGCATCTTTCACTATTTTCTAATATTATGAAAAATGTAAAAATTAAGAGTCTAAATAAATGTTAATTAAGCTATGTAATTGCTTAAACAAATGTATATAGATATAGTGTATCCTCCCGGTTAGCTAAAAGAAGCACCAAATTTAGTGTAAAAGCTATATTTAGTTACAAATCCATATGCTTTAATGGTTACCAACCCAAAGAGAATCAAGCTTACTTTCAGAAAACAACTAAAAAGTAGAAATATGAAACAAGTTTAAAAACGATGATTTAAACCAAGGTTTCCTGCTTGCTGATTTCAATAATAACAAAAATCAGTGATTTAAATAAGTCGACCAATTTTTTGCACATATATAGTATGGCTATTCTTACTTTTCTGGATAAATATATTTCATAATATAATTCTGTTTATCATAGATTATAAAGCCTAATATATTACTTAGAACTTTACTGAATTTCCTGATGTTTGGTCATTTTTAACTGTCTGCCTTAATGTTGCATAAACACTCCCCTGGCCTCCCCCCCCCCCCCTATTTTCTTATGCATGCTGCTTGTTCCTCCTGTTTTATACCTATAAACTATGAAATACTAAAATCAGAGGGGTGTGTGTGTGGGTGTGGGTGTGTGTGTGTACGAACATTTTAACATTTAGATCTGTTAGCTCAAAAATGTTAATGGTAATTTTTTCTGGCTTTGATTAAGGAACGTGAAAAAAGAAAGCATGAAAGGATTCTGAGTGAAGAACTTGTTGGTGCAGTGACATATCTCAATCAGTTTTTACCCCCAGAACATGCTATTGTGTATATTCCTTGGGATATGGCCAAATACACAAAAAGGTGGGCAAATTCTTTCTCTGTATGGATGTCATCATAGTTCATAAGTGATCAGTGACAGGGATAAATGTTCTTTAAATTTCTTTGCTATATCTTGCCAGTGTGAGGGTGGCTTTAGGAGATCAGAACATTTTTACAGGTGTCAGGAGGGAGGAAGTTCTGTTTCATGAAGGATTTTGAGATTTCAGAATTTGGTTTGTTCCAAATGGGAATGAAAACCAAAAATTTGAAATTCTCCAAAGGAAAATTTGGGGTAAAAAAGCCTTATTACAGATCAATTGAAATGTTTTGACAAAATCATTTTGTTTTTATTTGTATTATAATGCAAAATTAAATTTTGAAAAAGTCATTTCAAGGCAAAACAAAATCAAAACGTACCATTCCAAAAATGTGGAAGTAGGATTTTTTTGACATTATCAGAACTTTTTTCTAGTTTTCTTCCAAAAAGATATTCAGGTGAAATCAATCTGATTTCATGAATCTTTTTGATTTCAACAGAACTACCCATTCTGACACAATATAGCTCTGCCTAAGTTTCTCTAACCACCCCTATTTTATCATGATGTATTTTTTTATCAGTCAGATGATTTGCACCTCTGCAGGCCTTTTGACACATGCCATTTTGTCTTCCACAAGTATCTTTATCTGTAGTTACCAATGCTGCTGTTTCAGCCTAATTTTGAAAATGTGTTTTTCTTCACTGCCTTTGTGCATTCCTATTGGTGGAATATGCCACCTGCATGTTGAGCCTGTGGAATTTCCTTGAAAAGCCATGTCATTTGGGAGGTTCATGAGTGATCTAGGATGAGGGTGACATCATTGCCCTACACTATGTAAGGCAGCACATCTTCCAACTGCATCAGTTCCATTGCTGCAGAGAGCTAACTGAACCTTGCTTTTATGTCCTCAGGCTAGATTATTATAGTCTAATTCATTTTATCCTTCAGTAATTAACAATTTTTAGTTAGTGTAGTATGGATTATCGTAGCCTAGATATCTACCTTGGGTAGTCCCTAGGCCATGAGTCCTGTAGGAGCTTCAAGAAATGTGTTATGTCCATGTCACGTGCCTCATATGCCAGGGTTGGGGGAGAGACCGTGAATCCCAGTGTGTGGTTAGTCATGTCTTCACTTTCCACACAAGAAGGGAGACACATTTGAGGCTTCAGACTTGCTGTCTCAAAAGCCAACATCTATCTACTCCAGCTGCTTAGCTAAATATAGAGGAAACTCCTGAAGGCTGGAAGAATGCTAATGTTGTGTCAATATTCAAAAAGGGGAAGTGTGATGAGCTGGGTAACTATAGGCCAGTTAGTCTGTCATCAGTCCCAGCCAAAATAAGGGGAAAAAGTCGATACATGATTCAATTAATAAAGAATTAAGATAGGAATAGAATTAATGTAATATAACCAGTAAACATGTTTTTTATTAAAAATAAATCTTGTCAAACAAACCAGATTTCATTCTTTGAGATTAAGGTTTGGTTGCTAAAGGTAACTACAATACTTATACTTTTGGAAAGCATTTGACTTAGTACCACCACATGACATTCTGATTTTAAAAAATTGGCAGCCTATACAGTATTAATAAAGCACATGTTAAATAGAGTATGAACTGGATGACTGATAGATATCCAGAAGACATTGTCAATGAGAATTCATCATTGAACGGGGACATTTCTAATGGGGTTTTACAGTGATTGGTACTAGGCCTGAAGCTATTCAACATTTTCATCAGTGATCTGGAAGTAATTATAAAATCACTGCTGATAAAATGTAGATTCTGCAAAGATTGATAGAATGGTAAATTTTAATCATTTACCAATGTCCCTTTTTAATTATGTGAAGTAAGCAAAACTGGCATGAAAACATTGCTGTTGCTGTAATGTCTGGTCAGTAGATATGGACATGGGTGTGAACTGCAAGTTTTCTTACAAAGAAAATCACTGATAGGAGACTTTCCAAGCAGTGAAAACTAGAGAAGAGTATTCAATATTTGTTTTTTCTCCCCATAGCAAACTGTGTAATGTCCTGGATAGATTGAATGTAATTGCGGAAAGTGTAGTGAAGAAAACAGGATTCTTTGTAAATCGTCCTGATTCCTACTGCAGCATCTTGCGGCCAGATGAAAAGTATGTATGAAAACAAGAAAAGTAAAAAGGGTAGGATGAGTTTGTGTTTGTGAGTATACATAAACTGGGGTGTGTGTGTGTGTGTGTGTGTGTGTGTGCGCGCGCATGCACTGCTTATACACATGAAATATTCCTAAATATGTACTCTCTCTAACATGGCTTTTTAAAGATTGCAGTAATGTGACAATTATAATTTAATGTCCAGTTAGAGTGAAAAAGACTGCAACCAAAGGGACATAGTCTATAATTATCCACACATTGAACAAGTGTAAAATATGCCGCTAATTATGCTACTTGTATCTTCAGAGTAAATGTGTACTTGTGAAATTTGGTGTAGTTGGTGGTTCTTGCTACAATAAACATACAAATTTTACAAATTAAGTCTGAAATGTTCATTTTCCCCCTTTATATTTAAGCAGTTCATGAATTCTTGAAAGATATAACAAACAGCTCTTTGTTCTGAGAACAGCTTCTTTTGCTGTTTCAGGGCATGCACTTCATGTTGTATTGCATGATTGAAAACAAGATATGCAGTGTCTGAACAGATAAAGCAAGCACAATTTTGAATTTAAACAAAGCGTTTTCTAAGGAGTGCCAGGAAATATACCTGTCATCTAAACTTGCCAGTTCCTACTCTTGTATACATGATTGTAAGAAATTCATATTTTTAGAAAAAAATAAAAAAATGTCTAGGGAAGACAGATTATTATTTATTATAACTTTTTAGAACATTACAGAAGTTATCTGGTACACTGTATGTTCCCAAATCTCTAAACTGCAAATAAGTTATTTAATTTTCAAATTAGTGATAAAATAGGGGTGTGAAATCAATTTTTACTTTGAAAGCTCAATTCGGCCCTCATTGATTTATGACATAATTGAAATTTATGTATTTTATGTAATTTTTTAGCCTTATTACAGAAAATTCCTTCAACCTGTCCATAAACATTAGTGATCACTTTCCCAACTTGGGGGGAATCTCTGTATTCTAATAAGGTCTATAACTTGCATTTTGGTTTGGAGGTGGGGAGAAACATATTGTACTTGGCTTTCTTGGGCTAATTTGTTGTGAGTCTTAGCACCAGGGCTGGCTCCAGGGTTTTGGCCGCTGCAAGCAGCCAAACAAAAAAAATCACTATCTGCAGCGGCAATTCGGCGGGAGGTCCTTCGCTCCAAGCAGGAGTGAGGGACCGTCCGCCGAATTGCCGCCAAACAGCTGGATGTGCCACCCCTCTCCAAAGTGGCCGCCCCAAGCGCCTGCTTGGTAAGCTGGTGCCTGGAGCCGGCCCTGCTTAGCACACGCTTATTCCAATACTGGATTTCTTGCATTGCAAGCTAATTGCAACACGTGTCCTACCAGATATGTATAGTCACATTGTTTTCACCCACTCGTGTATTTTCAATCACTGAGATTTCAGACTCATTTTTAGCAGGTTATTAAATTCTTCCCTCTATTTCACTGAGCCAGACACACATGACATGACCTATAATCCTTACATTAAGTAAACTTTGTAAGGCATGGTATTTTGTTTCCCTTCCAGATGGAATGAACTGGGAGGTTTTGTTGTTCCCACTGGTCGCTTACAGGTATTGAAATAATATTGGTTTATTATTACAACAAAGTTTTATTGATGTAAGTCAGTAGTCTGATAGGACAGGATGCTTCCAAAGAGCCATCTACCATAGGTGCAGCAGGAAGCATTGTTCATGAATCAGTAGATGACAGTTTCTCCTCTGAGTCAGTACTTTACTAATATAAATATATATATTATAGTAGTGCCCAAAGGCCCCAAATGGGATTAGGGCCACACTGTCTTTGGATGGTGCTAGAAAAAAATGTGCTGTTGGAAATATCTTCTTGCCAAATGAAATCTGAGAAATATATTACATTTTAAATTGTTTCCATTTCTGAAATTAGCAATAGTGGTACCAGTCTCACTGAAAGTTGCTATCCTTTGTAACATTAACAGTACATTGGCAACAAGCCACACAGTACACTGCTTTTAAGAATTTTTTACATCTTGTCTTACAATCAGAAAAAATGTACTGTTCAATATTGAAAAAACTGTATTGTTCAAACATTAAAATTTTAGTTGAGTATGGAATAAACATGCTTTATTCTGATAGTAAATTCATGTACATGGAAACAAGTATTTAAAAGCATTCTCGTCTTCACATTGTTGCACATTGTATAATTATGGTTACGATCAAAAATTAAACAGACAATTTGACTTAAAATACTACTCTATGTATAGCATGGTGAAAGAGTTACTGGTTTATGATTTTAAATATGGATGTCATGATTGTATATTCTGCACACAAGATACAATGTTGCTGAAGCATTATTTCCTTTTACCTATGATCATTTATAATTTTATACTTTACATAATCTAGAGAACAAATGCTCAATTCCATATTAACAGAACATCAAGGGTCTGATATTTAAGGATAAATAGCTGAGTGAGCCTAATTTTAATCTCTCTAAAAGAAAGAAGAACATCCAAGCCATTTGAATGTTGCCTTGATTTATACATCTTCAAGTATTGCACGTCTACCTGTGTGTAGTGCATTAACAAAATAAGCCATAAATCAGATAGCATTCATATGAAAATATTATATGGTATTTATGCTTTCAGCTCTTCAGATTATAAAATACCAAGCCTTATGTGGGCATTATGTAATTGAAGAACACAGGCACAGGTGGTGTTTCGAAAGATATGCAGGTTGTAATCTTTAACAGAACTTGTACACCTGTTGCCTATGAATAGGAGTGTTGAAAATATAAATACCATTGTACTATGGCCATAGCAATATGATAGCATGTTTTGTTTTTATATTTCAGTCTTAGTAGCAAGACTTAAAAATGGGAACTTTATTTTTGCATTGCAATGGCACCCAACATTTTTTGGCAATAAATCATAAGTGTGTTTATGAGAGGGAAGAAGAGTTTAGTGTTTCAGGAAGCTGATAATAGTGAGACTCTTTTGAATTGAAGCTTTAGCAGTTTTCTGTAACATAGACAATTGCAGCCTAAATGATTTAAGATCTTTGACCTATTCACACAAGATTTTGAATAATTAAGTATTTGAGTTTTGACAAGTTTATTAGGAAACCAGGAGAACAATTCCATTGTGGAGTAAGCATGAATGTAATGATTGGGAACTGGTTGAAGAATCTCCCATTTATTCTTTTTTCTTTCCTAGACTGGTGTTCTTCGAACCAATTGTGTTGACTGTTTAGATCGCACTAACACAGCCCAGTTCATGGTGGGGAAGTGTGCGTTAGCCTATCAGCTCTATTCTTTGGGGTTGATTGATAAACCCAATTTGCAGTTTGACACAGATGCTGTTAGGTAAGATATTACACTGTTAGTAAAATATGTTGTTCTTTTTTTCCTGGCATTAATTTTGTAACAAACATTAAGCAGTTATCTTTTTCTGTGGCTTTTTATATTTTGTTGTTTTCATAATTTTTCTTTAAGTGAAATTACTTTGTTTAAATCAAATAAATGTTCAGTTCTTTTTTTTTTTTTTCCAGCTAACTAAACTATCCATTCATCCCTCTGTATGACATTTAACAGAAATCAATGTAACTTCAAGATTACCTTTATTTGATTAGTATGCTTACCAGGCTCCTTTCAGGGTAACAAAACTGAGCACTTCTCTTTTGATGCTTAAACTTCAAACTTGAAAACTCTGTCCTTTAAATAAACATCCAGGACACACCACACGATCCATTGTTTACAACCAAACTCTAAGATACAACCGCATTTGCTCCAATCCCTCAGACAGAGATAAACACCTACAAGATCTCTATCAAGCATTCTTAAAACTACAATACCCACCTGCTGAAGTGAAAAAACAGATTGACAGAGCCAGAAGAGTACCCAGAAGCCACCTACTACAGGACAGGCCCAACAGAGAAAATAACAGAACGCCACTAGCCGCCACCTTCAGCCCCCAACTGAAACCATTCCAGCGCATCATCAAAGATCTACAACCTATCCTGAAAGATGAACCCTCACTCTCACAGATCTTGGGAGACAGACCAGTCCTCGCTTACAGACAGCCTCCCAACCTTAAGCAAATACTCACCAGCAACCGCACACCATACAACAAAAACACTAACCCAGGAACCTATCCTTGCAACAAAGCCCGATGCTAGCTCTGTCCACATATCTATTCAAGTGACACCAGCATAGGACCTAACCATATCAGCCACACCATCAGGGGCTCATTCACCTGCACATCTACCAACGTATGTGATATGTGCCAGCAATGCCCCTCTGCCATGTACATTGGCCAAACTGGACAGTCTCTATGCAAAAGAATAAATGGACACAAATCTGACATCAGGAATCATAACATTCAAAAACCAGTGGGAGAACACTTCAACCTCTCTAATCACTCAGTGACAGACTTGAAGGTGTCTGTTTTGCAACAAAAAAACTTCAAAAACAGACTCCAAAGAGAGACTGCTGAACTCGAATTAATATGCAAATTAGACACAATTAACTTAGGTCTAAACAGAGACTGGGAATGGTTGGGTCATTACACTAATTGAATTTTTTTCCCCCCATGTTGAGTTCTCCTCACACCTTCTATGGGTCATCTCGATGATCACTTCAAAGTTTTTTCTTCTGCTGCTACTGATAGCTCATCTCAATTGATTGGCCTCTTACAATTGGTATGCGTACTTCCACCTTTTCATGTTCTCTATATGTATAAATATCTTCTGTCTGTGTGTTTCACTCTATGCATCTGAAGAAGTGAGCTGTAGCCCACGAAAGCTTATGCTGAAATAAACTTGTTAGTATCTAAGGTGCCACAAGTACTCCTGTTCATAATAAGTGTTTTATAAAGCTTTTAATTTTTGCTTTGCAGTTTGCCTTTAAAGTGAGCTAAGCATAATTTTTTGCCAGATGCTCCCAGTAACCAGAAATACAATGCAGAAGTACATTTTAACTTATTTTTCTTCATTTTCCTTTCTACCGTATCTTCTTGGTGCATTGAAGGGGCGGGGAAATGCATCCTTCTGCAACCTCTCTTTGAACATTTTCAGATTATACACATGTGCCTTTGATACTGAAGTTGGAACCCCCTGAATATTAGTGACCATTAAAGCTTGCAAGAGTGTTTTCTCAGGGATTTGGACATTTGGGCCTGATTGTGTAAATATGAGGGACAATTGAGGCCACATTGTTTTCCTTATTACTGTAATAGAGACCTCTGAGCTCACGGCTTCAGGTAGTTAGTTTAGTATTTCTTGCATAGTGTATCTTATTGGAGCAGCGGAATTGGGGGAGATATTTCCATTGTGTGTGTTTTTAAAGTAAAGATAGGATTTTATGATTAATAGTCATTGTTGGTGTGCATGCTGATGGGGTGTTTGGTTTGTTCATAATACTGACTCTAATCAGTTTCGTGTTCTTAACTTCCCTGTTAGCTCTGCTTGAATTTCCTGATGGCAGATTCAAAGCATTTGGGGTTTGAGGTGAATCTCCCATAATGGGAAGATGCCAGTCTCAGACCAACATGCTTGCCTTCATTGTTTTGGAGAAAGACATAGCTACAGTCTTTATCTGGTAGTCCCACAAAAGGGGGAAGTCCTAGGGGGAAAATGGCTCCTCCACGTCTCCCTCAACTTTACTGCAATCTTGGCTAAATGCTTTGGCATCAACAGTTATCTCCGCACAAGAGTGCTCGAGGGAAGGAAAGTGAGTCAGATCTGCATTCTGCTTCCAAGAAGCCTAAAGAGAAGACTGCTGGATCTCTGGAGTTGCAGGATCCAGCGATGGTGATGCATATAAAGAAGAAGAAGAAGCACCACATATCTGAGGGGTCCCTTCTATTCTTATTCCCATTCAAAGAGTCACAATAAGCATAGATCTGAGAAAACCTTTGTTACTAGAGGGTTTAGTGGCCTTCCATTGAAACAGATTGAACAACTTTCAATCCCAGAGGCAGACCCCTTTGGAACAGTCACCTGCTCAATACCACAGATCTCTGACACAACAATATTTCTCCAAGCAGAAGGGAATAGAGGCAGAAGAAACTGTTTTGCTGCTTTGCCTTTGAGGCATCAGGTTTGATGGGACATCAGAAAACCTCCAAGCAATATTACCCTTGCAATTTCTTTTGATCTTCCACTTCATTGGCCCCTTTTCTCTTGGGTATTGAGGGTTTTTTTTTTACCTTTGGACAGTTGTATGACTTACTGTTGTGCTTGCTGTATACTTGTTTCTGCTTTTTGAAGAGAGATCAAGATGTGTTACTTTATGTAGCCTTCTCTGTATGGATATCTGCTTCAATTATTATGTTTTTTAAATCTCTTCACTTGCTGAATGATTTTTAGATTGGATTTTCAGATTTACTTATCAGAACAGTGGAGGAATTATTTGAGATCATGCACAGAAGATCCTTCTATACATCTTCCTCCTATGCATCTACCAGAACTTTAATTTCTAGGAAGGAAAGGGAAAAAAAAATTCTGAAAATGTTCATAATGCCAAAAAGCCAGAATAAGCAAACCTATCTGTTTTTGAATAAAATAAGACAGGGTACTATGCTTTTTTCCATCGTTTTCTCAACTCTAAGTCCAGAAACAGATTTGAACTTTAAAAAGCTATTATATACTAGCCAGAAATAATGTGTTGTATGACAGAAGTATTTGACTCCTATCATTTGTATACTGTTGACCTGCAAATCTGCCACTCCACACTAATCTGTTGTCTTTTTTATCTATTTCCACATCTCATCCTTTCTCCCTCTGACATCTCTTTTTGGAAGGTTAAAACTGACCTTATTTTTCTGCCCAATCCTTTTCTCTTTCTCTTTTCTCCATTACTACACCATCATCCTTCCTTGGGGTCACCTTTGATTTCTTCCGCTCCTCCTCCTCCTCCTCACATCTAGGCTATGTTGAAATCTTTCCATTTCCCCTCTCATGCCACTTTTTTTTCTCTCCCACGATATATCCAGTCCTAATTTCTCATTTTGATTAAAGCAGTCGCCTCCTCTCTGATCTCCCTGACATTCACATAACATCTTCCATTTCCAGTCTTTCTGAAATGCAGCTACTAAAATTACCCTCCTATATGTTTGACCACATTCACCTTTTTTTTTTAAACTCTCCTTTCTGTATTGCATCACATTTATACTTGTCTTGTCCCTAGTTAACGCTGACTCTTACTGTCTGACTTAGTAATGAGACAATGTTTTGATATATTCAGACTTTCAAAGTTATTAATCTTTAAGGTCTTTAAAAAAAAACATAAGAATGATAATATTGAGTCAGAACGATGGTCCATCAAGCCCAGTTTCCTGTTTTTCAACAGTGGCCAATGCCAGATGCTTCAAAGGGAGTGAACAGAACAGGCAATCATTAAGTGATCCATCCCCTGTCATCCAGTGCCAACATCTGGCAGTCAGAGGCTTAGGGACACCCAGAGCATGGGGTTGTATCCCTGACTATCTTGGCTAATAGCCATTGGTGGACCTGTCCTCCGTGAATTTATCTAATCCTTTTTTGAACCCAGTTATAGTTTTGTCCTTCACAACAGCCCTGGCAACAAGTTCCACAGGTCAATCCCATCTGGTCCTGGAGATTTTTTTTACTGTTTAATTTAGCAATTTGTTCAAAAACCTCCTTTGTTGACACCCTCCATCTGGAACAGTTCTTCAGATTTGTCACCTAAAAAGAATAGTTCAGGTGTGGGATTCTCTCTCTTATCCTCTGTAGTGAAAACCAATGCAAAGAATTAATTTAGCTTCTCTACAATAGCTTTGTCTTCCATGAGTGTTCCTTTAGTATGTCGATCGTCCAGTGGCCACACTGATTGGCTTGGCAGCTTTCTGCTTCTGATGTACTTAAAAAGTTTTTTGCTCTTAGTTTTTGAGTCTTTTGCTGGTTGCTCTTCAAATTCTTTTTTGGCCTTCCAGATTATACTTGACTTGCCAGAGTTTCTTTTTATTTTCTTCATTAGGATTTGACTTCCTTTTTTAAAGGATGCCTTTTTGCCTCTAATCACCTCTTTTACTCTGTTATTTAGCCATGATTGCATTTTTGGTCCTCTTACTATTCTTTTTCATTTGGGGTTTACATTTAATTTGAGCCTCTATTATGGTGTTATGGTATTATGTGTCCATTAAGCTTGTAGGCATTACACTTCTGTGACTGTATCTTTTAATGTATGTTTTAACTAGTGTCTTCATTTTTGTGTAGTTCCTCTTTTCTGAAGTTAAATGCTACTTTTTTGGTATTTCTCCTCCACAAGGATGTTCGTAATAGCAACCATAATATAATTAAATTTGAGTGGTTCAGCTATATTCACCTCTTGGACCACCTGTGCTCCATTTAGGACTAAATCAAGAATTGCCTCTCCCCTGGTGGGTTCCAGGACTAGCTGCTCCAAGAGTGTCTAGAAACTTTATCTCTGCATCCCATCCTGAGGTGACGTGTACACAGCCAATATGGAGATAGTTGAAATCCTCCATTATTATTGAGTTTTCTATTTTTGTAGCTTCTCTAATCTCCCTGAACATTTCATGGTCACCATCGCTATCCCCATAAGGTGGTCGATAGTATATTCCTACTGCTATACTCTTATTGTTGAAGCATGGAATTTGTAGTCAGAGATTCTATGGCACTGTTTGATTCATTTAAGATTTTTACTATATTTGACTCTGCTTTCTTACACATGTAGTGCAGATTGTGCTTACTGGTGTTATCTCTGTTTTTGTAAACTGGCAGCAATATATAGGAAAAAAAATTTCATTTAATCAGGGAAAAAATCTAGGTATCTCAAGAATTCCACAGTATTTACTTAAAATGAATGAATTAAACTTTTAATATTTGGGAAAATATTTCTAAGTTTCAATTTCTGAACATATTGTTAAGGTTTTATAACTCTAAGATTAATTTCACTCTGTAAAAATCTACTCGTTTGTTAAAATAATCACAAATATATATTTACTTAGCCTTCTTATTGTCCCTGATATATACTATTGATCCCTTTCATTCATATATACATATATATATATATATACACACACAGAC
This sequence comes from Trachemys scripta elegans, assembly GCF_013100865.1. Lineage (NCBI taxonomy): Eukaryota > Metazoa > Chordata > Testudines > Emydidae > Trachemys > Trachemys scripta. The sequence continues at coordinate 122,299,643 of NC_048300.1, read as the reverse complement.
AGTGTATCCATGTGTATACGTACATAATGCGTACAATAATTTCTTAGTGCATGTCCTGATAAGACTAATATCTGAAGTGGGCAGCAGGAGGAGGTTATCAGAAAAATTTTGTGCTATGATCTTTTAGACCAGAGCAGATGTAGAGTTAGTTGCCCAGTACATGCTTAGTCTGTTTAAGAGGAATGTTGCGAAAGAACACTTAACTCCTCTTGCAGTAGTTGCCACCTCTGTAATCTTTACTAGCTAAATTAACATTTTGAAAAGAAGACACCTGGCTTTTCTGGTTCAGAAGTATGACACTCATTACATTATCCGAAAATAGTTTATTTGAAATTCTACTTGCTTACCTTTAAGTCTTTTTAAAACATAAAGGTAAGTAAGGCATAAAATACAGAGTAGAGAAACATTCACTTTCTAGCAGTAGTGATAGAATTCTCAGATATTTTGGTTTCATTGGTTTAGGTTATTTGAGGAGTTGTATGAAGATCATGGAGACACACTTTCTCTGCAATATGGAGGTTCTCAACTTGTTCATCGAGTAAAAACCTACAGGAAGATAGCACCATGGACCCAACATTCCAAAGATATTATGCAGACGCTCTCAAGATATTACAGTAATGCTTTTTCAGGTAAATGGAATTCTTCATGAGTGTTTTCTTTTAAGCCATTATTTAGATAGCACTATATATATATATAAATACCTTGCTTTCTCTGCATTAGTAATCATTGCTTGTCAGCAATTTGTTTCTGCAAATTTAGGGAAATATTTAAAAAGGAGCACTTTAAAACAGCTGGTTACTTGGATCACTGAAATTCTGTGATAATAGAATATCTTTTATTGGACCAATTTCTCTTGGTATGAGAGACAAGCATGAGCCACACAGAGCTTTTCTTTTCCGGTCTTGGAACAGTATTCCAAGCGTCACAGCTAAATGGAAGATGGAACAGATTTTTAGTATAAGTAGATAGCACATATTCTAAGGGACCCCATTAACCTCTGGATTTTACATTGGGAAACTTTAGGGTAAAGAATTAGGTGATTTGGTTATATTGGGCTCATTATTGATGCTAATCTGACATGTCCTCTGATTTTTTTTTTCCACTGTAAAACCTGCTGAGTTCTCCAGCCACAGCCTTGTATTTTCCATCTGAGAATCTTACATTTTGTTTTTCAGATATTAATGAATTATGCCAACCATGACCAAACCTATGCGTTAGGGTACGATGTCAGTATTATCCCTGTTTATGAATGGGGAAGCAGAGGCATAGAAAGATTTAGCCTAAAACCACATTGCAAATCAGTTTCAGAACCACAATTAGAAACTGCCTGCTCGCTGCTAGGCTCATGCCTAACCCATTAGATCACACTGTCATTTAACGTTGTCTGTTTGTCCATTTGTAAAAATGGGCGATGATGATAATAATTGGCAGTTACATAGCACTTTTTCATCTGTAGTCCTCCGAGCCCTTGGGGTAAGCATTACTAACCACATTGTACAGATGAGATAGATAAGGCACAGATTGGTTAAGTGATTTGCCTGGAGACACACTGGTCTAGTAGATGAGGTCTGGACCTGCAAGCAGGTGACCTGGATTATAGTCTTGATTCTAACACTTCCTTGCTCTGTACCTTAACCTCTTGGTGCCTCAGTTTCATTTTCCATAATGGTAGTAGTGATGATTGCCTTCTGAATGGGGGTACTGAGGCTTAAACAATGTTTCCAAAGTATTAAGGCAGGTCAGTGGCAAAGGCGAGAATAAAACTCAAAAATGGCTCAGTTGAATTTGCTGTAACTTAAAAAAATAGTAAATAAAAATTCACCTTTAGGCAGAGACCAAGCATAAACAAATTCCTTGTATGTTGAATTTTTTTGAGATCATTATGAGCATGAGAAAAAGTGGAGAATTGCAATGGAAGTTGGAACTCAGCTCTTTTACTGCAGCAGATGCTTCTACTTCTACTTAATATATTGTAATAAAGTTACATCCTTCTCATACTTTTTAAAACAATGAATATGAGCAAATATTTAAGCATGCTCTTGACAAGCTCTCTGACAGGCATTCTGACTATTTGAATTCCACCATTTTTTTCCTTTTAACTGTTGGCAGAAAAGTTGGAAGAGCATGTTCTTCTTTGAGTGCTTGCTCATGTTGATTCCATTCTAGGTGTGCACGCGTCCACATGTGCGGTCGTCGGAGACTTTTGCCTTAGTGGAATCCGTAAGGCCAGCTGTGGTGCGCCCGAATTACCCGAATAGCTCCCACGTGGCTTCCCCAGCACTGGTTCGGCATGTTACTGGGCCTTTCGGTAGCTGCCCAGCTGCAGCTGCCCCTCTGGCCTGATCTGCTGTCCCAGAACCACAGCAGCCTTTTTGCACCTGAACCTGACAGCGTTGCAGTTGACGGTTTGGCTACTAAATGGCTAAGCTCAGATGAATGGGCATGCTCGGCCTGTTTTCAGCAGACCTTGCTGGTTAGCAGGAAGCCCTCCACCAGAGCAACTTCTCTGACCAAATGGAAAGGTTTCACATGCTGGGCCTCATAATGTCATATTTGGGCTGATCAGGCCCCACTGCAGGAGATCTTGGATTATCTGCTGCACCTCAAACTCCAAGGTTTGTCCCTTTCATTGATCAAGGTCCACCTGGCTGCTATCTTGGCTTTCCATCCTCCATTCCAAGGCAGGTTGATCTTCACTCACGACATGACGGCACAATTTTTGAAAGGTCAGGAGCATCTCTACCTACATGTCTGGGATTCCCTGTCTCCTCCCTCTCACCCCCCCCCCCCCCCCCCCCCCCCCCCCCCCCCCCGGGACCTGAATCTCGTGCTGTCGAGGCTCATGGGGCCTTCTTTGTGCCTCTGGCTTCCTGCTCTCTTCTGGACGTTTTCGTTCCTGGTCGCGATAACGTCGGCCCACGGTGTACAAGATTAGGGCGCTTACTTTGGAGCTTCCCTATATGGTCTTCTATAAGGATAAGGTCCAACTGCAACCGCACCCAGCATTTCTGCCCCAGGTAGTTTCCTAGTTTCATACTGGCCAGGACATATACTTACCCATCTTCTTTCCAAAGCCTCATGCGTCAGATGAGCGCAGGCTACACTCCTGGATGTCAGGAGGGCGCTGGGCTTCTACATAGTGTGACAGGGTCAGGCCAGATGGCTATAGGAGAGTAATCCTATTGTAGAGTTACCATATTTCAACAATCAAAAAAGAGGATGGGAGGAGCCCCGACCTAGCCCCGCCCCCATCCTGCCCTAGCCCCGCCCCTGCCCCTTCCACTCCCTCCCACTTCCCGCCCCCTCAGAACTCCCAACCCTCCCCCCCACTCCTTGTCCCCTGACTGCCCCCTCCTGGGACCCCTGCCCCTAACTGCCCCCCAGGACTCCACCCCCTACCTAAGCCTCCCTGCTCCTTGTCCCCTGACTGCCCCCTCCTGAGACCTTCCCCACATCCTAACTGGCCCCCTAGGACCCTACCCCCTATCTGTCCCCTGACTGCCCCAACCCTTATCCACACCCCCACCCCCTGACAGCCCCCCCGAACTCCTGACCCATCTAAACCCCTCTGCTCCCTGTCCCCTGATTGCTCTGATCCCTCTCCCCACCCCTGCCACCTGACAGCCCCCTCCCCAGAACTCCCAAACCCCCCCCCCCC